>NC_059200.1:25427123-25497123 GCF_020615455.1 Coregonus clupeaformis
TCTCTCCCTTCAATCCTCTCTCTCCTCCCTCCATCCCTCTCTCTCCCTCCATCCCTCTCTCTCCCTCCTTCCCTCTCTCTCTCTCCCTCCATCCTCTCTCTCCCTCCATCCCTCTCTCTCTCCCTCCATCCCTCTCTTTCCCTCCACCCCGCTCTCTAATCCCTCTCTCTCTCCCTCCATTCCTCTCTCTCCCTCCCTCCATCCCTCTCTCTCCCTCCATTCCTCTCTCTCCCTCCATCCATCCATCTCTCTCCCTCCCTCCATCCCTCTCTCTCTCCCTCCATCCCCCTCTCTCCCTCCATACCTCTCTCTCTAGCTCTCTCCCTCGATCCCTCTCTCTCCGTCCATACCGCTGTCTCTCTCTCTCTCTCCATCCCTCTCTCTCCCTCCATCCCTCTCTTTCCATCCTTCTCTCTACCTCCATTCCTCTCTCCCTCATCCCTCCCTCCATCCCTCTCTCTCCCTCATCCCTCTCCATCCCTCCCTCCATCCATCTCTCTCCCTCCATCCCTCTCTCTCTCTCCTTCCATCCCTCTCTCTCCCTCCCTCCCTCCATCCCTCTCTCTCTCCATCCCTTTCTCTCCCTCCGTCCCTCTCTTTCACTCAATCCCTCTCTCTCCCTCCTTCCATCCATCTCTCTCCCTCCATCCATCTCTCTCCCTCCATCCCTCTCTCTCTCTCCCTCCATCCCTCTCTCTCCCTCACTCCATCCCTCTCTCTCTCATCCCTCCCTCTCTCTCCCTCATCCCTCTCTCTCTCCCTCTGTCCTTCTCTCTCCATCCCTCTGTCCCACTCTCTCCCTCCCTCTCTCTCCCTCCATCCTTCTCTCTCCCTCCATCCCTCTCTCTCCCTCCATCCCCCTCTCTCCCTCATCCCTCTCTCTCCCTCCATCCCTCTCTCTCCCTACATCCATCTCCCTCCATCCCTCTCTCTCCCCCATCCCTCTCTCTCTCCCTCCCTGCTTCCCTCTTACTCTCCTTCCCTCCCGCTCCCATCTCTCAGTGAAATGTGCTGATTACTGCTACATCTGACTAATAGACATTAGAGTGGAAACATACACACATACACACACACACATTTCCACTCACATATAATGAAATGTGTTTCAGTATGTGTGTGTTTACCCTTGTGCTAGGTTTCACACATGTACAGTGTACTCATTAACATATGTGTGTGTTGACAGGTTTTCATGAGTGTGTGCTTCAGTACTACTGGTGACAGTTGGGTGTGCCACCGCATGACATTGTGGCCTCGTTGACAAGTGTGTGTGTGTGTGTGTGTCACTGACTGAATGGGCCAGTGGGTAGGGAGACAGATTGCATTTAACAGCCATCGCTGTCATCTGAAACAGCTGTCCTCTTCCCATCCTCCCTTTGAAAAGACTGCTATGTCTCTCTTTAAACACAGAGAGAGAGAGAGAGAGAGAGAGAGAGAGAGAGAGAGAGAGAGAGAGAGAGAGAGAGAGGCTGACAGGGTGGGAGGTGGGTGAAGGAGATAGAGGGATAGATAACAAAGGAGTAAGACATGCCCCCACACACTCCCTTCTCTCCTCTATCTCATACTTCTCCTCTTCTCTTCTTCCTGTCTCCTCTCCTTGTCTCTATCCTCCCTCTCCTCTATATCGTCCCTCTATCCTCTCTGTCTCCTCTATCTCCTCCCTCTATCCTCTCTGTCTCCTCTATATCCTCCCTCTATCCTCTCTGTCTCCTCTATCTCCTCCCTCTATCCTCTCTGTCTCCTCTATATCCTCCCTCTATCCTCTCTGTCTCCTCTATATCCTCCCTCTATCCTCTCTGCCTCCTCTATATCCTCCCTCTATCCTCTCTGTCTCCTCTATATCCTCCCTCTATCCTCTCTGTCGCCTCTATATCCTCCCTCTATCCTCTCTGTCTCCTCTATATCCTCCCTCTATCCTCTCTGTCTCCTCTATATCCTCCCTCTATCCTCTCTGTCGCCTCTATATCCTCCCTCTATCCTCTCAGTCTCCTCTATATCCTCCCTCTATCCTCTCTGTCTCCTCTATATCCTCCCTCTATCCTCTCTGCCTCTATATCCTCCCTCTATCCTCTCTGTCTCCTCTATATCCTCCCTCTATCCTCTCTGTCTCCTCTATATCCTCTCTGTCTCCTCTATATCCTCCCTCTATCCTCTATATCCTCCCTCTATCCTCTCTGTCTCCTCTATATCCTCCCTCTATCCTCTCTGTCTCCTCTATATCCTCCCTCTATCCTCTCTGTCTCCTCTATATCCTCCCTCTATCCTCTCTGTCTCCTCTATATCCTCCCTCTATCCTCTCTGTCTCCTCTATATCCTCCCTCTATCCTCTCTGTCTCCTCTATATCCTCCCTCTATCCTCTCTGTCTCCTCTATATCCTCCCTCTATCCTCTCTGTCTCCTCTATATCCTCCCTCTATCCTCTCTGTCTCCTCTATATCCTCCCTCTATCCTCTCTGTCGCCTCTATATCCTCCCTCTATCCTCTCTGTCTCCTCTATATCCTCCCTCTATCCTCTCTGTCTCCTCTATATCCTCTCTGTCTCCTCTATATCCTCCCTCTATCCTCTATATCCTCCCTCTATCCTCTCTGTCTCCTCTATATCCTCCCTCTATCCTCTCTGTCTCCTCTATATCCTCCCTCTATCCTCTCTGTCTCCTCTATATCCTCCCTCTATCCTCTCTGTCTCCTCTATATCCTCCCTCTATCCTCTCTGTCTCTCTATATCCTCCCTCTATCCTCTCTGTCTCCTCTATATCCTCCCTCTATCCTCTCTGTCTCCTCTATATCCTCCCTCTATCCTCTCTGTCTCCTCTATATCCTCCCTCTATCCTCTCTGTCTCCTCTATATCCTCCCTCTATCCTCTCTGTCCCCTCTATATCCTCCCTCTATCCTCTCTGTCTCCTCTATATCCCCCCTCTATCCTCCCTGACTCCTCTATATCCCCCCTCTATCCTCTCTGTCTCCTCTATATCCTCCCTCTATCCTCTCTGTCTCCTCTATATCCTCCCTATATCCTCTCTGTCGTCTCTATATCCTCCCTCTATCCTCTCTGTCTCCTCTATATCCTCCCTCTATCCTCTCTGTCTCCTCTATATCCTCCCTCTATCCTCTCTGTCTCCACTATATCCTCCCTCTATCCTCTCTGTCTCCTCTATATCCTCCCTCTATCCTCTCTGTCTCCTCTATATCCTCCCTCTATCCTCTCTGTCTCCTCTATATCCTCCCTCTATCCTCTCTGTCTCCTCTATATCCTCCCTCTATCCTCTCTGTCTCCTCTATATCCTCCCTCTATCCTCTCTGTCGCCTCTATATCCTCCCTCTATCCTCTCTGTCTCCTCTTTATCCTCCCTCTATCCTCTCTGTCTCCTCTATATCCTCCCTCTATCCTCTCTGTCGCCTCTATATCCTCCCTCTATCCTCTCTGTCGCCTCTATATCCTCCCCTCTATCCTCTCTGTCTCCTCTATATCCTCCCTCTATCCTCTCTTTCTCCTCTATATCCTCCCTCTATCCTCTCTGTCTCCTCTATATCCTCCCTCTATCCTCTCTGTCTCCTCTATATCCTCCTCTATCCTCTCTGTCTCCTCTATATCCTCCCTCTATCCTCTCTGTCTCCTCTATATCCTCCCTCTATCCTCTCTGTCTCCTCTATATCCTCCCTCTATCCTCTCTGTCTCCTCTATATCCTCCCTCTATCCTCTCTGTCTCCTCTATATCCTCCCTCTATCCTCTCTGTCTCCTCTATATCCTCCCTCTATCCTCTCTGTCTCCTCTATATCCTCCCTCTATCCTCTCTGTCGCCTCTATATCCTCCCTCTATCCTCTCTGTCTCCTCTATATCCTCCCTCTATCCTCTCTGTCTCCTCTATATCCTCCCTCTATCCTCTCTTTCTCCTCTATATCCTCCCTCTATCCTCTCTGTCTCCTCTATATCCTCCCTCTATCCTCTCTGTCGCCTCTATATCCTCCCTCTATCCTCTCTGTCTCCTCTATATCCTCCCTCTATCCTCTCTGTCGCCTCTATATCCTCCCTCTATCCTCTCTGTCGCCTCTATATCCTCCCTCTATCCTCTCAGTCTCCTCTATATCCTCCCTCTATCCCCTCTGTCTCCTCTATATCCCCCCTCTATCCTCTCTGTCTCCTCTATATCCTCCCTCTATCCTCTCTGTCTCCTCTATATCCTCCCTCTATCCTCTCTGTCTCCTCTATATCCTCCCTCTATCCCCTCCTCCCTATCTCCTTCCTCCCTCCCCCTCCCCCTTCCCACCCTTACCCCCACCCGCTCCTCCCCTTCTCCCCTTCTCTTCTTTTCACTCCCCCTCCTCCCCTCTCTCCTCTCTCCTCCCCCTCTTCTGCTCCCTCTCTCTCTCCCTCATCCTTCCTCCTCCCCCTCTCTCGCCCATGTTGGGTGTTATCAGTCAGAGGAGAGATAAGGCTGTTATCTCAGTGTGCCAGGGCTTTGACACCACACTTTAATGCATATTAACTTCTCTCATCTTCTCATCAACTCACACAAATGCAGAATGTGGTGAAGGGTTGACAGCCAGTCATTGGTGGGATTCAAACTGAAAACACACAGAGTCTGCTACCAAAAGTGGATGCTTGGATTTTTATTTTTTCTTCCAAAAGACAGGTATGCAAATCACATTTAATTGTCAGATTTTGACAGTAGTGAAGCTTAAAACTGGTGTTTTTTCTGGTGTTTCAGACTAAATTGTAGGTGTTTAGACACATTTCTCATAAAAGAGAGCAACCTTTACACTGATCAGTGGAATGTTACACTGTAAGTATTGTTATTGAAATGATTAGACAACCTACTGTTACACTATACTCACTGAGTCTAGGGGTCATAGGCTTGCCTAATGGTTCTGTAACCAAACTAGATGTGTACATTAACGTGAAAGTATGAGTGTGCAGTCCGTGTTGGGTGTGTGTGTAACTGGGGACAGCGGGTTCGACAGCTCCGGCGTGATTCCGTGGTCGGGCCAGCACAATCAATCAATCAATCAATTTTATTTTATATAGCCCTTCTTACATCAGCTAATATCTCGAAGTGCTGTACAGAAACCCAGCCTAAAACCCCAAACAGCTAGTAATGCAGGTGTAGAAGCACGGTGGCTAGGAAAAACTCCCTAGAAAGGCGAAAGCCTAGGAAGAAACCTAGAGAGGAACCAGGCTATGAGGGGTGGCCAGTCCTCTTCTGGCTGTGCCGGGTGGAGATTATAACAGAACCATGCCAAGATGTTCAAAAATGTTCATAAGTGACAAGCATGGTCAAATAATAATCAGGAATAAATCTCAGTTGGCTTTTCATAGCCGATCATTAAGAGTTGAAAACAGCAGGTCTGGGACAGGTAGGGGTTCCATAACCGCAGGCAGAACAGTTGAAACTGGAATAGCAGCAAGGCCAGGCGGACTGGGGACAGCAAGGAGTCACCACGGCCGGTAGTCCCGACGTATGGTCCTAGGGCTCAGGTCTCTCAGTTGGCTTTTCATAGCCGATCATTAAAGAGTTGAAAACAGCAGGTCTGGGACAGGTAAGGGAACTAAACATCAACACAAGCGGGCTGTTGATGTTTAGTTGGTGACAAACAATAAACATTTGCGCGAAAACAAAACTCCAAAAGGGCATGCCAAATGAAAGTTACCAAATCAAAAGCCCTGCAGGTCGGGAGATCCCACTTGTTGAGCTGGTTATTTCAGTAATCCCGCCCCATCTGTGCACACCACAGACTTCTTATGAATACCGGAGCTCCCCTACCTGGCCCCGGCTGCTGCTGCCCCCTAGGGGTAGGATGTGTATTATGGTAGTGTGCTGACTAACTTATGGCCTACCACACTTATCTATCTCCTACATAACAGTATGCATAATGTGTTAACAATGTTCTATTGCTCTCCTTCTCTACAACACTGCTGCTTTTCATCCTCCCCCATTCCCAGGACTGATTCAGACCTGTATGGGACATCAGGTGAGTGGACTCTATGGCCAATGAGTGGCATGAATCAATCAATCAATGAACTACCAGATAGAAAATACCAACAGCAGTACAGACCTCCATGCTCAGATGAAGTATCCCCGGTCTACTGTTTATGTTATATGGCCCCTCCTTCTCCTGTGTTCAGCTGCTGATGTGATGGTAGTGTTCACCCTCACACCCCAGCAACATGTATGAGCACTTCATTCATTGTTCTCTGATTTGACATTTATTGAAATATATTGTATGCTGTTTGGCATTTAGGCTGAGGTCCATGATGGAAGTTTCTCACCTTAACCTCATTTATCAAGGTCAAGTCCAAATCACAGAACAATTAAACCAGACCATCACTTCCTCTTCCCTTCTACTCCTCCTTCCACCCTCTCTATCTCTCTCCCTCCTTCCCCCTCTCTCTCACTTCTCTCCCTCCCCCTCTCCCCATCCCTCTCTCTCTCCCTCCCTCCCTCCCCCTTTCTCTCCCTCCCTCCCTCTCTCCCCGTACCCTTCCTTCCTCTCAATTTAATTTTCAATTCAATTTAAGGGCTTTATTGGCATGGGAAACGTATGTTAACATTGCCAAAGCAAGTGAAGTAGATAGTGAACAAAAGTGAAATAAACAATAAATATTAGCAGGAAACATTACACTCAGAAGTTCCTCTCTCTCTCTCTCTCTCCCGCCCTCCCTCCCTTCCTCTCTCTGTGGTTGGTTCATGGGTCAGCAGGCGACAGGGTCTGAGCAGGGAGATAAGAAGGGGACAGAACAGCATTACTACACCCAGCCCTCAGTGGCCTGACACTGGGGTGACAGACAGACTGGATGGCTGGGAGGGGGGGTGGGGTGGGGGGTACTAATCTACCATCGTTTAAAGCTGATAATACAGCGTTGATAATCATCTTTAACACACAACACACACACACAGTACCCCCCAACACACCACACACACAGTACCCCCCCAACACACCACACACACAATACCCCCCCCAACACACCACACACACAATACCCCCCAACACACCACACACACAATCCCCCCAACACATCACACACAGTACCCCCCAACACACCACACACAGTACCCCCCAACACACCACACACACAGTAACCCCCCAACACACCACACACACAGTACCCCCCCAACACACCACACACACAGTACCCCCCAACACACAGACACACACAGTACCCCCCCCAAAACACACACACGGTACCCTCTCCCAACACACACACACACACACCACACACAGTACCCCCCCCAACACACACACACGGTACCCTCTCCCAACACACACACACACACACCACACACAGTACCCCCCAACACACACACACACCACACACACACAGTACCCCCCACCCAACACACAAACACAGTACCCCCTCCTCGCTAACACACCACACACACAGTACCCCCCAACACAGACACACACAGTACCCCCCCAACACACACACAGTACCCCCCAAACACAGACACACACAACACACACACACAGTACCCCCCCAACACACCACACACACAGTACCCCCCCAAAACACACACACCACACACACACAGTACCCCCCAACACACACACACCACACACACACACAGTACCCCCCCACCCTAACACACCACACACACAGTACCCCCTCCACCCTAACACACCACACACACAGTACCCCCCAACACAGATACACACAGTACCCTCCCCAACACACACACACAACACACACAGTACCCCCCAACACACACACAGTACCCCCCAAACACAGACACACACAACACACACACACAGTACCCCCCCAACACATCACACACACAGTACCCAGTACCCCCTAAACACACACACACAGTACCCCCCAACACACACACATGGTACCACCCCTCCCAACACACACACACAGTACCCCCCCAACAACACATACAGAGTACCCCCCCAACACAGACACACAGAGTACCCCCCCAACACAGACACACACAGTAGCCCCCCCCCCAACACACACGCCACACACACACACACACACACACATACAGTCGTGGTCAAACGTTTTGAGAATGACACAAATATTAATTTTCACAAAGTCTGCTGCCTCAGTTTTTATGATGGCAATTTGCATATACTCCAGAATGTTATGAAGAGTGATCAGATGAATTGCAATTAATTGCAAAGTCCCTCTTTGCCATGAAAATAAACTTAATCCCCAAAAAACATTTCCACTGCATTTCAGCCCTGCCACAAAAGGACCAGCTGACATCATGTCAGTGATTCTCTCGTTAACACAGGTGAGAGTGTTGACGAGGACAAGGCTGGAGATCACTCTGTCATGCTGATTTAGTTAGAATAACAGACTGGAAGCTTTAAAGGGAGGGTGATGCTTGAAATCATTGTTCTTCCTCTGTTAACCATGGTTACCTGCAAGGAAACACGTGCCGTCATCATTACTTTGCACAAAAAGGGCTTCACAGGCAAGGATACTGCTGCTAGTAAGATTGCACCTAAATCAACCATTTATCGGATCATCAAGAACTTCAAGGAGAGAGGTTCAATTGTTGTGAAGAAGGCGTCAGGGCGCCCAAGAAAGTCCAGCAAGCACCAGGACCGTCTCCTAAAGTTGATTCAGCTGCGGGATCGGGGCACCACCAGTGCAGAGCTTGCTCAGGAATGGCAGCAGGCAGGTGTGAGTGCATCTGCACGCACAGTGAGGCAAATACTTTTTGAGGATTGCTTGGTGTCAAGAAGGGCAGCGAGGAAGCCACCTCTCTTCAGGAAAAACATCAGGGACAGACTGATATTCTGCAAAAGGTACAGTGATTGGACTGCTGAGGACTGGGGTAAAGTCATTTTCTCTGATGAATCTCCTTTCCGATTGTTTGGGGCATCCGGAAAAAAGCTTGTCCGGAGAAGACAAGGTGAGCGCTACCATCAGTCCTGTGTCATGCCAACAGTAAAGCATCCTGAGACCATTCATGTGTGGGGTTGCTTCTCAGCCAAGGGAGTGGGCTCACTCACAATTTTGCCTAAGAACACAGCCATGAATAAAGAGTGGTACCAACACATCCTCCGAGAGCAACTTCTCCCAACCATCCAAGAACAGTTTGGTGACGAACAATGCCTTTTCCAGCATGATGGAGAACCTTGCCATAAGGCAAAAGTGATAACTAAGTGGCTCAGGGAACAAAACATCGAGGCAGGGCTTTCTCCTATAGATCTCCATTTTTATGGAACAGTTTGCCTACCCATGTGAGAGACGCAGACTCGGTCTCAACCTTTAAGTCTTTACTGAAGACTTATCTCTTCAGTAGGTCATATGATTGAGTGTAGTCTGGCCCAGGAGTGTGAAGGTGAACGGAAAGGCTCTGGAGCAACGAACAGCCCTTGCTGTCTCTGCCAGGCCGGTTCCCCTCTCTCCACTGGGGTTCTCTGCCTCTAACCCTGTTACAGGGGCTGAGTCACTGGCTTGCTGGTGCTCTTTCATGCCGTCCCTAGGAGGGGTGCGTCACTTGAGTGGGTTGAGTTACTGACGTGATCTTCCTGTCTGGGTTGGCGCCCCCCTTGGTTTGTGCTGTGGTGGAGACCTCTGTGGGCTATACTCGGCCTTGTCTCAGGATTGTAAGTTGGTGGTTGAGGATATCCCTCTGGTGGTGCGGGGGCTGTGCTTTGGCAGAGTGGGTGGGGTTATATCCTTCCTGTTTGGCCCTGTCCGGGGTTTCTTCGGATGGGGCCACAGTGTCTCCGGACCGCTCCTGTCTCAGCCTCCAGTATTTATGCTGCAGTAGTTTATGTGTCGGGGGCTGGGGTTAGTTGGTTATACCTGGAGTACTTCTCCTGTCTTATCCAGTGTCCTGTGTGAATTTAAGTATGCTCTCTCTAATTCTCTCGTTCTCTCTTTCTCTCTGAGAACCTGAGCCCTAGGACCATACGTCAGGACTACCGGGCATGCTGACACCTTGCTGTCCCCAGTCCGCCTGGCCTTGCTGCTATTCCAGTTTCAACTGTTCTGCCTGCGGTTACGAAACCCCTACCTGTCCCAGACCTGCTGTTTTCAACTCTTAATGATCGGCTATGAAAAGCCAACTGAGAGACCTGAGCCCTAGGACCATACGTCGGGACTACCGGCCGTGGTGACTCCTTGCTGTCCCCAGTCCGCCTGGCCTTGCTGCTATTCCAGTTTCAACTGTTCTGCCTGCGGTTATGGAACCCCTACCTGTCCCAGACCTGCTGTTTTCAACTCTTAATGATCGGCTATGAAAAGCCAACTGAGATTTATTCCTGATTATTATTTGACCATGCTTGTCACTTATGAACATTTTTGAACATCTTGGCATGGTTCTGTTATAATCTCCACCCGGCACAGCCAGAAGAGGACTGGCCACCCCTCATAGCCTGGTTCCTCTCTAGGTTTCTTCCTAGGTTTTGGCCTTTCTAGGGAGTTTTTCCTAGCCACCGTGCTTCTACACCTGCATTACTAGCTGTTTGGGGTTTTAGGCTGGGTTTCTGTACAGCACTTCGAGATATTAGCTGATGTAAGAAGGGCTATATAAAATAAAATTGATTGATTGATTGATCGACATTTTGGGTCCATGGCCAGGAAACTCCCAGACCTTAATCCCATTGAGAACTTGTGGTCAATCCTCAAGAGGCGGGTGGACAAACAAAAACCCACACATTCTGACAAACTCCAAGCATTGATTATGCAAGCATGGGCTCCATCAGCCAGGATGTGGCCCAGAAGTTAATTGACAGCATGCCAGGGCAGATTGCAGAGGTCTTGAAAAAGAAGGGTCAACACTGCAAATATTGACTCTTTGCATAAACTTAATGTAATTGTCAATAAAAGCCTTTGACACTTATGGAATGCTTGTAATTATACTTCAGTATACTATAGTAACATCTGAGAAAAATATCTAAAAACACTGAAGCAGCAAACTTTGTGAAGACCAATACTTGTGTCATTCTCAAAACTTTTGACCACGACTGTACAGCCTCCTCCTCCCCTCAACCGCCATGTGGATATCAGGCCAGTGCAGAGGGGCTCAGGCCGCTGATAGCAGCTCCTCTGGGGGTGAGGAGAGCCCTGCAGGGAGAGGCAGACATGGAGAGAGGATCACCCTGCCTGTATGCCCTGATACAGAGTTCAGGGGTTACACAGGGCAGAGTAGGTAGGATGTACGCATATCACGCTGCGCCTTGGTCCGTCCCGTCTGTAAACGAACGTGACAGTCCCAACTGACGCTGGAACTTGTACAGACGTATTAAGCTGGAGCATTGGTACGTTGCTGGAAGCGACCCATCTGTCTAGAGAGACTAATTACAGTGAGGACAGTTGTAGTTCATTAAGGTTTTAATTGCAGATGGACGTTGAAGTATATTAAAAGTGATTGTTTGCAGAGGTAAAATTGAAATTAAGGTTTGGACCATTGATTAGATTTCAGTTTTTAAGAAATCATCATAGAAAATCAACCAATTATGGAGACACTTCCATCATCAAGCCAATCTCAATTTATCCCCAGCTGTTAGGTAATGTGGACTGTGTGTGTCTATTCACTCTTCCTCAACCAACTAGTCTTCAGAATCAACATTTTTCTCTCTTTCTGCCGGCTCCTTCTTACCATGGCAGAAATCATTTATTTTATATTCACTTCTCTTTCCTGGTGCCCCTCCCTCCCCCGACCCCTGTCTCCATCACTCTCCCTTCCTCTCCTCCTGCCTCCTCTTCTCATATTTCCCTCCTTTCATTTCTTATCATCTTCCACCTCTCTCATTCTCTTTCTCTCTATCTTCTCCTCCCCACTGTTGTCTCCCCTTTTTCTCCCACCTCCCTCCCTCCCTCCCCACTCCTCCCTCCCTCCCTTCTCTCTCTGTCTCAGCTCCTGCCTTCTTATCTCAGTGCCGCCGTTCTCAGTAATTATTATTATGTGCGGCAAAGGTAATTCAAAAGCTGTGAGGAGAAAGAGGAGAGAAAAGAGAAGGGTGAAAGAGTGGTGGAGGCTTCCTGGGCCGTGCAGAGCTTATCTGACCTTGGCCAGAACAACTTATTGTTAGGCAAATCTCATGTGTGGAAAAATGGAGCGAGAGAGGGGGAGATGGATGGAGGGAGAGGGAGGGAGGGAGGGAGGGACGTTGTTAGAGCGGCAGGGAAAGGGGGTGTTTTATGGAGTGATAGCAGAGAAAGAAGTGACGAGAGAGAGGGAGGGAGGGAGGGAGGGAGGGAGGGAGGGAGGGAGGGAGGGAGGAGGGAGGGAGGCGAGAGAGAGAGAGAGAGAGAGAGAGAGAGGTAGGGGGAGGTGTATGTTTTTTTAGTAGTGTGCTGTAGCAGACACTCTTTGGAGTGTGTCAATAAATCCCAGAGTTGAAGAGGGGTAATATAAAATAAATTCACACTCTGTCTGGGGAAAGGAGCGTGCTCAAATTCGTCACTGCAAAATTTGTATTTTTCTCCCCTCTATGTGTGTGAGCGCTATACTGTGTGTGTGTGTGGCTTTTTATTTGACCTACACACAAAAACACACACACACTAATTCAGCTTCCTTTAATTACTGGCCATTTTGAAGGAACAACAGTCCATGCTTCCTCTGGATATACTACAGTTCAATTCAGCCCACAACTGTAATAAATAGACATTCATAAGGTATCTCTCTCTCTCTCTCTCTCTCTCCCTCTCTCTCTGCCCCCCTCTCTCTCTCTCTCTCTCTGCCCCCTCTCTCTCTCTCACTCTTTCTCTCTCACTCCACATCTCTCTCCCCCTTCCCCTCTCCCTCCCCAATGTTCCTCTGTCACCACCAGGGCAGAAGGTAGCCTAGCGGTTAGAGTGTTGGGCCAGTAACTGAAAGGTAGCAAGTTTGAGTCCCTGAGCTGACAAGGTGACAAACCTGCTGATGTGCCCTTGAACAAGGCATGTAACCTTAATTGCTCCAGGGTTGATGTTGATAATGGCAGACCCTGGCCATGACCCCACTCTCAGGGGGAGTTGGGCTATGCAAAACACACATTTCCAATTCACACAGTATAATATACACTTGTACATGAAATGGGCCAGTAACTGAAAGGTTGCTGGATTGAATCCCTGAGCTCACAAGGTAAAAATCTGTTGTTCTGCCCCTGAGCAAGGCAGTTATCCCTCTGTTCCCCAGGCGCTGATGACATGGATGTTGATTAAGGCAGCCCCCTGCACCTCTCTGATTCAGAGGGGTTGGGTTAAATGCGGAAGACATTTCAGTTGAATGCATTCAGTTGTACAACTGACTAGATATCCCCTTTCCTTTCCTTTCCCAAGTAGAACAAATATAAGCACCCACCAAATTATTATTATATCTCCTCAACCCCAAATGTGAATGGCCCAAGTCCCTGGCAGCCTACTACCCTCCAGGATAAAGGGCCTGCCTGGGCCCCCATTGAGCCAGAGCCCTGGTGTTCTCCATGACAGTGGGCTGGGCAGGTATTGAGTGCAGGCCTCATTGTGATTCCAGAGACAAAGGAAGGAGGTGAATGGGCAAACAGCAGGGCTGACACTAATAGACTTGGGGTGGCTTGCTCTGTCTTACACACACACACACACACACACACACACACACACACACACACACACACACACACACACACACATTCACAGGTTCTATCACATGCACACAAACCTCTGCCCTTTCATTGCCGCCCCGTCCATTAAACTACCTTCTCGGGACCAAAAAACCCTGGCCCCTCATTCCTCCACCTGCCACCCCCTGACTCAGCCCCAACACCACCCCAGCTCAGCCCACCCCTGAATCACCCCCAACACCACCCCAGCTCATCCCACCCCTGAATCAGCCCCAACACCACCCCAGCTCAGCCCACCCCTGACTCAGCCCCAACACCACCCCAGCTCAGCCCACCCCTGAATCAGCCCCAACACCAGCCCAGCTCAGCCCACCCCTGACTCAGCCCCAACACCACCCCAGCCCACCCCAGCCGCCCCCCAGCCCACCCCAGCCCACCCCAGCCCCCCACCCCACCCCCAGCCCACCCCAGCCCAGCCCACACCACCCCACCCCACCCCAGCCGCCTGCCCCATTCAGCTCCTTTCCACAGGGAAACAAACAAACAGAGCAGCCTGGGGTAATGAAGACAACCCTGGGAATGGACACCGTGAAAGAAGCCCTACTACTTATTGATGTGGGATTGACTGGTTACTGAGAGAGACACAGAGAGGGACAGAAAGAGATGGAGTGTGAGAGAGAGAGAGAGAGAGAGAGAGAGAGAGAGAGAGAGAGAGAGAGAGAGAGAGAGAGAGAGAGAGAGAGAGAGAGAGAGAGAGAGAGAGAGAGAGAGGAGAGAGAGAGAGAGAGAGAGAGGGGGAGAGAGAGAGAGAGAGAGAGAGAGAGAGAGAGAGAGAGAGAGAGAGAGAGAGGAGAGGAGAGAGACGAGAGAGAGAGAGAGAGAGAGAGAGGCGGAGAGAGCGAGAGAGCGAGAGAGAGAGAGAGAGAGAGAGAGAGAGAGAGAGAGAGAGAACAGATAGAACAGAGAGAACAGGTGTGATCTGATGTGATGTGCTCTCCGCTGCCACGGCTAGATCTTGTGGAGTCCCAGGAAAAGCCAGACTACAAAAGCTGGTTAGACACTTATTTCAACGTATTTTCTCGAACCTACTAATAGCCTATTGGACGAGAGGTGCACGCTTGCTCTTGCTTCCTGAATGTAAAATAGGCTACAGCATTAAAAATGGACGGGGAGTTGGAAAGGAGAAGCCCACATTTTCATTTAGTCTTAATGCTGATAGGCTACATCCTGAGTGGCTAACGCACCTTTCTGGACCTTCTAAACTGTGGAGAATAGACCCAAACTGATCCAAATGGTTGCATAATCAGGCCTAGGCTGTAGGCAGTTATTTCGGCATGAAACAAAACACACCGTAAAAAATGTTTTTGGTGCCTAGTAGATTTTGTCCAAAAAACTAAAACAAATATACCCATTGAAGTCTTTCTATATCTGTGCAATGATGACTTACATTGATTTAATTAAAATCATAAAGACTAAATCTTACTTCAGAAGGCTGTCCAGCACTGCTCAAGCAAAAAGGTGACAAACCCCCCTATCAGATCAGTGAATCTCAGATCTTTTGTTGTCTGAGTGGTGGTTCTTCGCATTGATGTGTTCAGACTGGTGGCTTTAGACTTTCCCACACTGTGGACTGACGAGGAATGGCCAACGACCAATAGGTGCTATGAGCAAGGTGACCTGCACTCAAACTACATAGAACTCTCATGGTGGCCTAGCGGTTAGAGCATTGGGCCAGTAACTGAAAGGTCTCTAGTTTGAATCCCAGAGCTGACAAGCAAAAAATAATTGTCTGATGCACTTAATCCTAATGGCAAACCCTGGCTCTGACCCCACTCTCAGGGAGAGTTGGGATATGCAAAGAAAAAAGCATTTTCAATTCACACATGCATATTATTACACTCTTGTACATGTGTGTAATAAACCAAATTATTATTATCTGCAGCTGACATCACAGGGTTAACAGTGCTGATGGGTTAACTCAATGGATAACTATTAATTTGCACATAAGGAGATATAAAATGTGACAAGAATTAGGTATTGAATAAAAAAAGGTGATAAACCAGCAATGACGATTATATTTGTGTATGCCACAAATGTGACAACTTGGTCTGTGATATATCAATTAATTAACTTTGTATGTATGCTACAGCCAGTAGATTTCAGATGTATAGCATTCTAAACCCATCAAACATCTACAGTAGTCTGTTTTTAACCTAAAACAGTGAGCTGTAACTGCCTTTTCTCCTTACCTTTTTCAGAAATATAAACTCTTTGGAAGGAACATGTTGTTAATAGCGTGTCTTAGTAATAGCATGTCTTGTTTCTTGGGGATTCATTAAAACAAGCACCATTAAGGTACCAGGCAGAAGGTGATTGTGTTCAGTACTTTGAAGTTAGGAAATGCCTCCCAAAACAGGACTGTTCAATAAAATATGACATCATATGTAATTGTAGTAACCTAATAGTCAAGATAAAGCAATATTAAAGCTACCCACTGTTTCAAGACAGCATTCTTCAACTGGTCAAGATTCAATGTTCT
This sequence comes from Coregonus clupeaformis, assembly GCF_020615455.1. Taxonomy (NCBI): domain Eukaryota; kingdom Metazoa; phylum Chordata; class Actinopteri; order Salmoniformes; family Salmonidae; genus Coregonus; species Coregonus clupeaformis. The sequence goes on from NC_059200.1 coordinate 25,443,148, forward strand.
GCCTGTTTCAAAGACTATCAAAAATAATTATTATAAAGGTCATTACCACGTAATTACAATTTTTACCATACCAGATAACTAGAACCCTGTAAAGTGGGCTGAATCCCATCCAAGAGTAGGCTAGCCTACACAACTACACACATACACCTACACCTACACACATACACACATACACCTACACACCTATACCTACACACCTAAACATAAACACGTACACACCTACACACATACACATACACCTACACACATACACACACACCTGCACACATACACACCTACACACATACACACCTACATACATACCCACACACATACACACCTACACATATACACACCTACACACATACACACCTACACACATACACACATACACACCTACACACCTACACCTACACACATACACACATACACACACACCTACACATATACACACCTACACACATACACACCTACGCACATACACACATACACACCTACACACATACACCTGCACACATACACACACACCTGCACACATACACACCTACACACATACACACCTACATACATACCTTCACACATACACACATACACACCTACACACCTACACCTACACACATACACACATATACACACACCTACACATATACACACCTACACACATACACACCTACACACATACACACATACACACCTACACACCTACACACCTACACACATACACACATACACGCCTACACACCTACACACCTACACACCTACACCTAGACACATACACACATACACCTACACACCTATACCTACACACATACACACACACCTACACACATACACCTACACAAAATGAAAGCCAGTGAGGCTGCATGATTTTGTTAGTAAAATTTGAATATTTTGACTGTCTAAAAGCTTTGGGTGATAGTGAAGGGCAGCTGTCGACGGTGGACCTCTCAGTCTCTGGTAAATGACTGGCCTGATCGGCTCCTCTGTAGTAATTACCTAAATGGGCTCATTCAAAACCTCTTCATTGTCGAATCAGTTAATTAATTAGCTGTTTCACTGACAGGATAATGGTGAGAGCATGCTAAATAGATTAGTCTGGAACTTGATTTATTGTTGCAAGCCACCCTCCTTTTTTGTTTATCTCCCTCTCTCAATCTCCCTTTCCCTCTCCTCTCTCTCTTCTCTCTCTATTCTCTCTCTATTTTCTCTCTCTTCTCTCTCTCTCTTCTCTCTCTTCTCTCTCTCTCTTCTGTTTCTTCTCTCTCTTCTCTCTCTTTTCTGTCCTCGCTCTCTTCTCTCTCTATTCTCTCTCTCTTTTCTCTCTCTTCTCTCTCTCTCTTCTCTCTCTTCTCTCTCTCTCTTCTCTTTCTTCTCTCTCTTCACTCTCTTTTCTGTCCTCGCTCTCTTCTCTCTCTCTTCTCTCTCTATTTTCTCTCTATTCTCTCTCTTGTCTCTCTCTCTTCTCTCTCTATTCTCTCTCTTCTCTCTCTCCTCTCTCTCTTTTCTCTCTCTTCTCTCTCTTCTCTCTCTTCTCTCTCTCTTCTCTCTCTATTTTCTCTCTCTTCTCTCTCTCCTCTCTCTCTTTTCTCTCTCTTCTCTCTCTCTTCTCTCTCTTCTCTCTCTCCTCTCTCTCTTCTCTCTCTATTTTCTCTCTATTCTCTCTCTATTCTCTCTCCTTTCTCTCTCTTTTCTCTCTTTTCTCTCTTCTCTCTCTCTTCTCTCTCCTTTCTCTCTCTCCTCTCTCTCTTCTCTTCTCTCTCCTCTCTCTCTTCTCTCTCTATTTTCTCCATATTCTCTCTATATTCTCTCACTATTCGCTCTCTCTTCTCTCTCTTCTCTCTCTTTTCTCTCTCTTCTCTCTCTTCTCTCTCTCTTCTCTCTCTATTTTCTCTCTATTCTCTCTCTATTCTCTCTCTCTTTTCTCTCTTCTCTCTTTTCTCTCTTCTCTCTATTCTCTCTCTATTCTCGCTCTCCTCTTTCTCGCCTCTCTCCCTCTTCTCTCTTCTCTCTCTTCTCTCTCTCTTGTCTTTTATCATCTCTCTGTATTTTACTATCAGTCAGCCACCCACCTACTCTCTGAAAACCCTCCTTACAGACATGAAGCTCATCATCTGATAAGATAAAGATATTTTACTGCTTCAGATGCATCTAATCAGACCGTTAGAGAGTCTATGATGTATAATGTGGGATGTGTACAGATTGCACTTATGACACTTTACTGTAGTCAGTTCAAAAGTAGTGTTTTTACATGTAACGCTGGCCTTAAGTGTGTGTCGTATAGGCTCTCTTATACTCCAGTGTTCACCAGGGGCGGGGCAAGGAACTGACCTGCCAACCTGCTTGTCACTTCAAAATAAAGAAAGAGTATGTCAGAGGGATGAAGGTAGAGACAAAGAAATAGAGGGAAGGAGAAAGGGAGAGGAGAGAAATGGAAAGGAAGGCAATGGAGAGAAAGCAGGAAAGAGAGCGAAGGATGGAGATATACATAAAGAGGGAGTGCAAGAGAGAAAGAGGGGTGGTATTGAGAGAATGGAATCACTTGATTAAACAACAAAGAAAAGCTGGTCTCCCTCTCTCTCTCTCTCTCTCTCGCTCTCTCTCTCTCTCTCTCTCTCTCTCTCTCTCTCTCTCTCTCTCTCTCTCTCTCTCTCTCTCTCTCTCTCTCTCTCTCTCTCTCTCTCTCTCTCTCTCTCTCTCTCTCTCTCTCTCTCTCTCTCTCTCTCTCTCTCTCTCTCTCTCTCTCTCTCTCTCTCTCTCCTGCTCAAAGTCCAATCAAAGCGGTGGTGGCAGCTCAGGGCTGCAGCTCCGCGGGGCCAAATCCTCTTGTTGCTCTGGCGGGAGCATGAAAAGCCAGGAGGGGAGTCTCCTTTTGTCCCCATACAGAACAAGCCTAACACACTTTTACAGGGACCAGGAATGGGAGGGCTGTTTTGGTGAGCTAAGAAACAGCCAACAAGAGGTGCGAATGAGACGCCCATTCATCTCCTGAGCTTTACACTAATTCCTCCACCGTCACCTTTTCTTTCCCTCTCGTCTGCTCCGCCACAAAACAACAAACAGGGATAGAGGAGTGAAAACAGGGGGATCCAGGGGGCTTAGGGCCACGTTGTAATCCCTCGCCACTTCTGACCCCTCAACACTGTGTAAGTCCCTGACCTCTTCATTGAAGGGCTGCGGTGTGCATCTATAGGACCAGTGACCCTCCCACACACACATTTACACACACACACATAATCAGAGAGACAAACACACACACACACACACACTCCAAGTCCCCTTTAGAAAGCTTATCCCCGGAATTCGTTCTTTGGAGCCGCTCGCGGGTGAAGGGTGGGAGGGAGGTGTGCTGAAAAGAGGGAGTCTATAAGTAGGGCTAGCTCTGATCGTGTTTCTTTTCTCCCACCATTTAATTCATCTTTAGAGGCCATCTCGTTAACACGATCTTCCCTTGCTTTTTTCATCACCCCCTCCCCAACTCCAAGACTCGAGACCCCATCTCGCACCAAACTTCAAAGACCCTCGTCTGCCGAAGGAGAAAGTCACCTCTTTCTCTCTTCTCTTCTCTAGCTCATTCCTCTTACCACGTCTTTCTTTCTCTCCTCTCCTGTCCTCCTCAAAGCAGCTGTGGAGAAATCATCATCTCACTTTCTGCTGCTGCTTTGCATCCGAAAAAAAGGGAGGGAGGGAGGGAGGGAGGGAGGACAGATCCCTCTGTCACACACTGCACTCCTGTCCCCCATCAGATCCAGAGGCCAGGCTCCAAGCTGAACAAAGCGTAAAACATAATCTGATAAGCATGTTATGCATCTAGAATGTTATGCATCTAGAATGTTTTGCATCTAGAATGTTATGCATCTAGAATGTTATGAATCTAGAATGTTATGCATTTAGAATGTTATGCATCTAGAATGTTATGCATCTAGAATGTTATGAATCTAGAATGTTATGCATCTAGAATGTTATGAATCTAGAATGTTATGCATCTAGAATGTTATGAATCTAGAATGTTATGAATATAAAATGTTATGCATTTAGAATGCAATGCATCTAGAATGATATGCATCTAGAATGTTATGCATCTAGAATGTTATACATCTAGAATGTTATGCATCTAGAATGTTATGCATCTAGATTGTTATGAATCTAGAATGTTATGCATCTAGAATGTTATGCATCTAGAATGTTATACATCTAGAATGTTATGCATCTAGAATGTTATGCATCTAGATTGTTATGAATCTAGAATGTTATGCATCTAGAATGTTATGCATATAGAAGGTTATGCATATAGAATGTTATGCATTTAGAATGTTATGCATCTAGAATGTTATGCATATAGAATGCTATGCATATAGAATGTTATGCATATAGAATGTTATACATATAGAATGTTATGCATCTAGAATAGATAACTCCGTAATCTCCATTGCAAGTTTATTTGTAAATCCTTTAAATTGTGCATGTTGGATAATTCCCAAATGCTCCTTGCACATGTGCGTGCACAGACACACACACACACACACACACACACACACACACAAAATATCTTAATTTGTTCATTCACTAGGCAACTGATGGTTCACAATGGACCCCATGCACGTTCACTTCTCAGTTCATTCCCTGTGAAATTCCAAATTCTATTCCAATAATCTATGGCGGTACGTAGGCTATAGCCGTGAGGCGGAGACAGACAGGCTGAGCCGGAGCGTGTCTAAAGGTGCAGTGTGTAATCCTGTAATATGTAGAGAGAGCAGTGGGGAGAACTCACCCCCCTTTCCCGCTCTGCTCTCTCAACCTCCAGGACCCCCAGCCTCTGATGCACAGATAACACCTCCCTGTTATCTCTATAGAGCAGAGCCGTTTAACACACTCACCCACCACCAACAGACACACACACATACAGAAATGCACACACACACAGAAACGCACACACACATCAATGCAGACACTCATCCCAACGCACACATACACACAAAACATTTTTTTACACACACACGTGGAATGGTAGAGACACATGAAAATGGGCCCAACATATGCAAACACATAAAAATGCTGTTGGTTTAGTCTGCGGCAGCCTAGATTGTGTGTTTAGTCTGGTTCTGCTGTGTGCAGAGGATTAAGACGTTTGGCATTGTTAGGTCTGGTGGGACTGGTTTTGACTGGTTTTGATTTCATCTTTGATTCAATTCTGGCTTGTATCATGATTTTATCTGGCTGTAGGTAATTTTTTTATTTATCCCTGTTGATTTTGATTATAGTCTTTTCTGGTTTTGTGTCGATTGTTAGAAGTCCATTACGTAGATACTGGCTAGTGTTGGTTGTGGCCTGTTCTATATATACTCGTAGAAAAAAGGGTTCCAAAAGGGTTCTTCGGCTGTCCCCATAGGATAACCCGTTTGGTTCCAGCGAGAACCCTTTTTAGTTCCAGGTAGAACCCTCTGTGGAAAGGGTTTTACTACCTGGAACCAAAAAGGGTTATTCAAAGGGTTCTCCTATGGGGACAACTGAAGATCCCTTTTAGGTTATATATAGCACCTTGTTTTCTCAGAGTGTAGCTGTAATGCGAATCATTCTGCTAGTGTGTTGATTCCTTGGCCCTGTATACAGTCCTCTAGCTGTACTGTTGATGTTGTTGTGTAGGATGATTATTAGCACCAGATTCTGGCCTGTTGTACTGTAGATCTTGGCCATTGTGTTGATTCTGGTATTGTGTTGACTGTGGCAGCAGCGCTAACTGCTAGCTGTTGATTCTGGTATTGTGTTGACTGTGGCAGCAGCGCCAGCTGCTAGCTGTTGATTCTGGTATTGTGTTGACTGTGGCGGCAGCGCTAGCTGCTAGCTGTTGATTCGGGTATTGTGTTGACTGTGGCGGCAGCGCTAGCTGCTAGCTTTTGATTTTGGGGTTGTGTTAATTCTTCCTCAACCCTGTTGACTCTGGTGAATGGCTAGCTGCTGATTCTGCTGTGTACATCTGCTGTCAGCTCTCCCAGCAGCCGTCTGCTAAACGGGTAGTGTCTGGATGGTGAAGGAGGGTTGTTTGTCTGCTTCCAAACATATTGATCTCCTGCAGAAGGGAAAACATTATCAATGGTGTCCGCCACGGCGAGAAGGGGGGACGGGCCCGAGGTGGGAAAGTAACTTTGTCAGGTCTGGCGAGGCAAACCTCCTCTTCTGCAGATGAGAGAGAGAGAGAGAGAGAGAGAGAGAGAGAGAGAGAGAGAGAGAGAGAGAGAGAGAGAGAGAGAGAGAGAGAGAGAGAGAGAGAGAGAGAGAGAGAGAGAGAGAGAGAGAGAGAGAGAGAGAGAGAGAAAGAGAAATATTAGATGTCACTGCCCATCCCCACAAACACACACTCAACACAAACACCCTCACACAGCCACAAAACCAGGATATGAATATTGAACAGTAGCCTCTGTCTGCGGGGCGAGCCTGCCAGTCATTGTCAAATAGGACTTAATCTTTTCAATTTCTGGGTGCAAATATTCACACTGGCCGTTGTTTGTCCCTCAGATTAATGAGCCTCTCTGCCATAATCCTTGGCTGCTAATTCAAGTGTCCGCCGGAGCGGTTAGCCAGGGGAGCAGGGGAAGCTGAGGCACATACACAGCCCAGATTATTCACACTCTGGTTTGGGATTCGGCACCCCACCACCCACACATATACACACAGAGACGCATGCACACGCACACACACACATCCTGCCCGCCGACCCACTTCTTTACCAAGTCTCTGGAAGTGTGAGGCTGCTCTGATACTCTGAGGATGGTGTTGCTGAGGTGAATCAGAAACTATTGTGATTAGATTTTGTAATATGATTTTGTGAACACTGGTTAGAGGGGTTTCAGCTCCGTCGTGGAGACTACCACAGGAGGATAATGAACTGAATGAATGTTACAGACAGACCTGATGAAATCATGTCAATCGTGAGAAAGAGACAATCCACCTCTCTCTTTATTTATTTCTCTATCTCATCTCTGTCGCTTTCGTTCTCTCTCCCACCCACCCGCCCACCCACACACACACACACACACACACACAAACACACACACCCCATCTCATGTAAAAACAATATATTTCAAACCCCACACACACCTACACAAATGTTCTCTCTCCCTCCTTCTTTTCTTTCTTGTGGCTGAATGGAAGCAAGTCCCCACAGCAATGTTCCAACATCTAGTGGAAAGCCTTCCCAGAACAGTGGAGGCCGTTATAGCAGAATAGGGGGGACCAACTCCATATTCATGCCCATGATTTTGGAATGAGATGTTGGACGAGCAGGTGTCCACATACTGATGTTGCATTGAGCTGTGTCGTCGTCTCGTCGGGTGAGGTTGTGTCTCTCTCTGGCGGGAGGTAAGCTTGGCTTATATGGCTTATATACATAGTTTAAGCTTTGTCGAGTAAAGCTTAAACTATGTATTTAGATTGTAGTTAGGTATTGTAGGTAGTTATCGTGGGTTGTTGTATGTAATTATTGTAGGTAAGTATTGTATTCGGCTGAGCCCGGTGAAGCACGAAGCTAGCTAACCCACTACCTGGACTAGCTAGCGGGTAGCTACTGGTAACTATTAGCAACAGTGGATAGTTGTTTCACGCCTGAGAGTACCTGTAATTACGCCAGCTAGCTGCCTACAATAATTACATACAATAATGCCTACCATTCAGCTGATTTTCTAACCTCATTGTCTGAAGCGTTAACGTTAGGTAGTAAGTAGCTACTGTGCTCGAAATGTAGCTAGCTTGTTGCTACCTGGATAGCTACTAAACAATAGCTGGAACGACCTAGCTAACAGACGCGAACTGGCCGAATCGATTCAGTGGCTAGCTTTGCACTTGGCTAGCTAACAGTAGCTGCTAGGAGTAAGTTATAACCTACATTTGTGTTTTGTTTTTACATACTGGTAGCCAGAGTCGTTCAAGGGAATTCGGGACATGGGTGACTAGTTAACGTTAGCTTGGCTCTCTCTGTGTGTTCGTGCCGTGGGAGGACGGGTTTCTTCGTTGGCAGAAAGCAATGGCTAGCTAGTATGCTAATTATTCTAGCTAACTAACTGGCTGAATAAGTTGACGACGGACTCGCTCAAGCTGTCGGGACTAACCCACAACGTTAGACACGGACACGAATGATCTGCTTGGCGTGTTGACACACTGGTGGTTTGTTGTAGCCGAGTATTGGTGCCAAACCGTGTTGTTGGAGGCCGGCATGCTAGTTGGCTGTGGCGTCATATGATTAGGTGCCCTGGACGGTTTTCACAGAATAATACTGTACCAAGTTAGCTAGCTGAATAAACTAAGTTAGTCTATTCCTAGAAAACATTGAACTGCTGTAGTTTACAACAACTATAGTTTCTGAGGTGGAAGTTGGGAGAGTTATATTTGGGTGTTTCAGTGAAACGTAAGTGAGGGAGGCCCCGCTCTCTCGCTTTCCCAGATGTTTAGTTCATTTCATTCCGATCTCCTTTGCATTATTGTAGCCATTTTCTGTAGCCTATCAACTATGCCTCTGTCTATCCCTGTTCTCTCCTCTCCGCACAGGCTATACAAACGCCTCACACCGCGTGGCTGCTGCCTCTCTAACCTGGTGGTCCCTGCACGCACGACCCACGTGGAGTTCCAGGTCTCCGGCAGCCTCTGGAACTGCCGTTCTGCGGCCAACAAGGCAGAGTTCATCTCAGCCTATGCTACCCTCCAGTCCCTCGACTTCTTGGCGCTGACGGAAACATGGATTACCACTGAAAACACTGCTACTCCTACTGCTCTCTTCTCGTCTGACCATGTGTTCCCGCATTCCCCGAGAGCATCTGGTCAGCGGGGTGGTGGCACAAGAATCCTCATCTCTCCCAAGTGGACATTCTCTCTTTTTCCCCTGACCCATCTGTCTATCTCCTCATTTGAATTCCATGCTGTCACAGTCACTAGCCCATTCAAGCTTAACATCCTTGTCATTTATCGCCTTCCAGGTTCCCTTGGAGAGTTCATCAATGAGCTTGACGCCTTGATAAATTCCTTTCCTGAGGATGGCTCACCCCTCACAGTTCTGGGGGACTTCAACCTCCCTACGTCTACCTTTGACTCATTTCTCTCTGCCTCCTTCTTTCCACTCCTCTTCTCTTTTGACCTCACCCTCTCACCGCCCCCCCCTACTCACAAGGCAGGCAATACGCTTGACCTCATCTTTACTAGATGCTGTTCTTCTACTAATCTCACTGCAACTCCCCTCCAAGTCTCCGACCACTACTTTGTATCCTTTTCTCTCTCGCTCTCCTCCAACACTACTCACTCTGCCCCTACTCAGATGGTAATGCGCCGTCGCAACCTTCGCTCTCTCTCTCCCGCTACTCTCTCCTCTTCCATCCTATCATCTCTTCCCTCTGCTCAATCCTTCTCCCTCCAATCTCCTGATTCTGCCTCCCCTTTCTGCATCCTTTGACTCTCTATGTCCCCTATCCTCCCGGCCGGCTCGGTCCTCCCCTCCTGCTCCGTGGCTTGACGACTCATTGCGAGCTCACAGAACAGGGCTCCGGGCAGCCGAACGGAAATGGAGGAAAACTAGACTCCCTGCGGTGACCTTCTCCCTTACCTCACCTCGCTCATCAACTCATCCTTGACCGCTGGCTATGTCCCTTCCGTCTTCAAGAGAGCAAGAGTTGCACCCCTTCTCAAAAAACCAACACTCGATCCCTCTGATGTCAACAACTACAGACCAGTATCCCTTCTTTCTTTTCTCTCCAAAACTCTTGAGCGTGCCGTCTTTAGCCAACTCTCTCTATCTCTCTCAGAATGACCTTCTTGATCCAAACCAGTCAGGTTTCAAGACTGGTCATTCAACTGAGACTGCTCTTCTCTGTGTCACGGAGGCTCTCCGCACTGCTAAAGCTAACTCTCTCTCCTCTGCTCTTGTCCTTCTAGACCTGTCTGCTGCCTTAGATACTGTGAACCATCAGATCCTCCTCTCCACCCTCTCCGAGTTGGGCATCTCCGGCGCGGCTCACTCTTGGATTGCGTCCTACCTGACCGGTCGCTCCTACCAAGTGGCGTCGCGAGAAGCTGTCTCCGCACCACGTGCTCTCACCACTGGTGTCCCCCAGGGCTCAGTTCTAGGCCCTCTCCTATTCTCGCTATACACCAAGTCACTTGGCTCTGTCATATCCTCACATGGCCTCTCCTATCATTGCTACGCAAATGACACACAACTAATCTTCTCCTTTCCCCCTTCCGATAACCAGGTGGCGAATCGCATCTCTGCATGTCTGGCAGACATATCAGTGTGGATGACGGATCACCACCTCAAGCTGAACCTCGGCAAGACGGAGCTGCTCTTCCTCCCGGGGAAGGACTGCCCATTCCATGATCTCGCCATCACGGTTGACAACTCCGTTGTGTCCTCCTCCCAGAGTTCGAAGAGCCTTGGCGTGACCCTGGACAACACCCTGTCGTTCTCCACTAACATCAAGGCGGTGACCCGATCCTGTAGGTTCATGCTCTACAACATTCGGAGAGTACGACCCTGCCTTACACAGGAAGAGGCACAGGTCCTAATCCAGGCACTTGTCATCTCCAGTCTGGATTACTGCAACTCGCTGTTGGCAGGGCTCCCTGCCTGTGCCATTAAACCCCTACAACTCATCCAGAATGCCGCAGCCCGTCTGGTGTTCAATCTTCCCAAGTTCTCTCACGTCATCCCACTCCTCCGCACACTCCACTGGCTTCCAGTTGAAGCTCGCATCTGCTACAAGACCACGGTGCTTGCCTACGGAGCTGTGAGGGGAACGGCACCTCCGTACCTTCAGGCTCTGATCAGTCCCTACACCCAAACGAGGGCATTGCGTTCATCCACCTCTGGCCTGCTGGCCCCCTACCTCTGCGGAAGCACAGTTCCCGCTCAGCCCATTCAAAACTGTTCGCTGCTCTGGCACCCCAATGGTGGAACAAGCTCCCTCACGACGCCAGGACAGCGGAGTCACTCACCACCTTCCGGAGACACTTGAAACCCCACCTCTTTAAGGAATACCTGGGATAGGATAAAGTGATCCTTCTACCCCCCCTTACCCCACCCCAAAGAAAGAAAGAAAGAAAAAAAAACATTGTAAAGTGGTTATCCCACTGGCTATAAGGTGAATGCACCAATTTGTAAGTCCCTCTGGATGAGAGCGTCTGCTAAATGACGTGTAAATGTAGTGTATCTGGTTGTCTCCTCCCATCGTCTTTCCTTTCTCCACACTATTCTGTCTTCTCTTCCTTTCGCTTCTCTTCTCCTTTCCTTTCCTCTCTTCTCTTCTCTTCTCCTCTCCTCTCCTCTCCTCTCTTCTCTTCTCTTCTCTTCTCTTCTCTTCTCTTCTCTTCTCTTCTCTTCTCTTCTCTTCTCTCCTCTCCTCTCCTCTCCTCTCCTCTCCTCTCCTCTCCTCTCCTCTCCTCTCCTCTCCTCTCCTCTCCTCTCCTCTCCTCTCCTCCCCATACTAACCACCATGACAGCTCTTTAACTAAAAGCACCTTCCATCCCTCGGTCATACCATTAGCACCACCAGATGGGTGAGGTTAGCACCACCCCCCAGCTCATTAGCTCATTAGTATGTGCCGGTGGCAGGAGGTGATATCGAGGTCAATAACAGGGCTCAAACTCTGATCCACTCACACTTTGATTTTCACTCTATCTCCACCTCCATCTCCACCTCTATTTCAACTCCACCTCCATCTCCATCTCTATCTCCACCTCTATCTCCACCTATATCTCCACCTCTATCTCCACCTCCATCTCCACCTATATCTCCACCTCTATCTCTATCTCCAACTCTATTCCACCTCTATCTCCACCTCCATCTCCATCTCTATCGCCATCTCCATCTCTATCTCCACCTCCATCTCCACCTCTATCTCCACCTCTATCTCTATCTCCACCTCTATTCCACCTCCATCTCCATCTCCACCTCTATCTCCACCTCCATCTCCATCTCTATCACCTCCATCTCCATCTCTATCTCCACCTATATCTCCACCTCTATAGCCATCTCCATCTCCAACTCCATCTCCATCTCCATCTCCACCTCAATCTCCACCTCAATCTCCACCTCCATCTCCATCTCCACCTCCATCTCCATCTCCATCTCCACCTCCATCTCCATCTCTATCTCCATCTCTATCTCCATCTCTATCTCCACCTATATCTCCATCTCCATCTCCATCTCTATCTCCACCTCTAACTCCACATCCACCTCCATCTCCATCTCCATCTCCAACTCTATCTCCACCTCCATCTCCATCTCTATCTCCACCTCTATCTCCACCTCATTTCCATCTCTAAATCCACCTCCATCTCCACCTCCATCTCCACCTCTATCTTCACCTCTATCTCCACCTCCATCTCCATCTCTATCTCCACCTCTATCTCCATCTCTATCTCCACCTCTATCTCCACCTCCATCTCCATCTCTACTCCACCTCTATCTCTATCTCCACCTCTATCTCCACCTCTATCTCCACCTCTATCTCACCTCCATCTCCATCTCCACCTCTATCTCCACCTCTATCTCCACTTCCATCCAATCTCTATCGCCACCTCCATCTCCATCTCTATCTCCACTTCTATCTCCACCTATATCTCCACCTCTATCTCTATCTCCACCTCCATCTCCATCTCTATATCCATCTCTCTCTCCATCTCTATCTCCACCTCTATCTCCACCTCTATCTCCACCTCCATCTCCATCTCCATATCCATCTCTATCTCCACCTCTATCTCCACCTCCATCTCCATCTCTATCTACACCTCTATCTCCACCTCTATCTCCACCTCCATCTCCATCTCTATCTCCACCTCTATCTCCACCTCTATCTCCACCTCCATCTCTATCTCCACCTCCATCTCTATCTCCACCTCTATCTCCACCTCTATGTCCACCTTCGTCTCCACCTCTTTCTCCATCCCTATCTCCACCTCTATCTCCACCTCTATCTCCACCTCCTTCTCCACCTCTATCTCCACCTCTATCTCCACCTCCTTCTCCACCTCTATCTCCACCTCTATCTCTATCTCCACCTCTATCTCCACCTCTATCTCCATCTCCATCTCCATCTCCATATCCATCTCCATCTCTATCTCCACCTCTATCTCCACCTCTATATCCACCTCCATCTCTATCTCCTTCTCTATCTCCACCTCTATCTCCACCTCTATCTCCACCTCCACCTCCACCTCCATCTCCATCTCCATCTCCATCTCCATCTCCATCTCCATCTCCATCTCTATCTCTATCTCTATCTCCATCTCTATCTCCACCTCCATCTCCATCTCCATCTCCATCTCCATCTCCATCTCCACCTCCACCTCCATCTCCATCTCCATCTCTATCTCTATCTCTATCTCTATCTCTATCTCTATCTCTATCTCTATCTCCACCTCCATCTCCACCTCTATCTCCACCTCTATCTCCACCTCCATCTCCATCTCTATCTCCACCTCTATCTCCATCTCTATCTCCACCTCTATCTCCACCTCCATCTCCATCTCTACTCCACCTCTATCTCTATCTCCAACTCTATCTCCACCTCTATCTCCACCTCTATCTCACCTCCATCTCCATCTCCACCTCTATCTCCACCTCTATCTCCACTTCCATCCAATCTCTATCGCCACCTCCATCTCCATCTCTATCTCCACTTCTATCTCCACCTATATCTCCACCTCTATCTCTATCTCCACCTCCATCTCCATCTCTATATCCATCTCTCTCTCATCTCTATCTCCACCTCTATCTCCACCTCTATCTCCACCTCCATCTCCATCTCCATATCCATCTCTATCTCCACCTCTATCTCTACCTCCATCTCCATCTCTATCTCCACCTCTATCTCCACCTCCATCTCCATCTCTATCTCCACCTCTATCTCCACCTCTATCTCCACCTCCATCTCTATCTCCACCTCCATCTCTATCTCCACCTCTATCTCCACCTTCATCTCCACCTCTTTCTCCATCTCTATGTCCACCTCTATCTCCACCTCTATCTCCACCTCCTTCTCCACCTCTATCTCCACCTCTATCTCTATCTCCACCTCTATCTCCACCTCTATCTCCACCTCCAACTCCATCTCCATATCCATCTCCATCTCTATCTCCACCTCTATCTCCACCTCTATATCCACCTCCATCTCCATCTCTATCTCCTTCTCTATCTCCACCTCTATCTCCACCTCTATCTCCACCTCCATCTCCATCTCCCTCTCCATCTCCATCTCCATCTCCATCTCCATCTCCATCTCCATCTCCATCTCCATCTCCATCTCTATCTCCACCTCTATCTCCATCTCTATCTCCACCTCCATCTCCATCTCCATCTCCATCTCCATCTCCATCTCCATCTCCATCTCCATCTCCATCTCCACCTCCACCTCCACCTCCATCTCCATCTCTATCTCTATCTCCATCTCTATCTCCATCTCTATCTCCACCTATATCTCCATCTCCATCTCCATCTCTATCTCCACCTCTAACTCCACATCCACCTCCATCTCCATCTCCATCTCCAACTCTATCTCCACCTCCATCTCCATCTCTATCTCCACCTCTATCTCCACCTCATTTCCATCTCTAACTCCACCTCCATCTCCACCTCCATCTCCACCTCTATCTCCACCTCTATCTCCACCTCCATCTCCACCTCTATTTCAACTCCACCTCCATCTCCATCTCTATCTCCACCTCTATCTCCACCTATATCTCCACCTCTATCTCCACCTCCATCTCCACCTATATCTCCACCTCTATCTCTATCTCCAACTCTATTCCACCTCTATCTCCACCTCCATCTCCATCTCTATCGCCATCTCCATCTCTTTCTCCACCTCCATCTCCACCTCTATCTCCACCTCTATCTCTATCTCCACCTCTATTCCACCTCCATCTCCATCTCCACCTCTATTCCACCTCCATCTCCACCTCTATCTCTATCTCCACCTCTATCTCCACCTCCATCTCCATCTCTATCACCTCCATCTCCATCTCTATCTCCACCTATATCTCCACCTCTATAGCCATCTCCATCTCCAACTCCATCTCCATCTCCATCTCCACCTCAATCTCCACCTCAATCTCCACCTCCATCTCCATCTCCACCTCCATCTCCATCTCTATCTCCATCTCTATCTCCATCTCTATCTCCACCTATATCTCCATCTCCATCTCCATCTCTATCTCCACCTCTAACTCCACATCCACCTCCATCTCCATCTCCATCTCCAACTCTATCTCCACCTCCATCTCCATCTCTATCTCCACCTCTATCTCCACCTCCATCTCCATCTCTATCTCCACCTCTATCTCCATCTCTATCTCCACCTCTATCTCCACCTCCATCTCCATCTCTACTCCACCTCTATCTCTATCTCCACCTCTATCTCCACCTCTATCTCCACCTCTATCTCACCTCCATCTCCATCTCCACCTCTATCTCCACCTCTATCTCCACTTCCATCCAATCTCTATCGCCACCTCCATCTCCATCTCTATCTCCACTTCTATCTCCACCTATATCTCCACCTCTATCTCTATCTCCACCTCCATCTCCATCTCTATATCCATCTCTCTCTCCATCTCTATCTCCACCTCTATCTCCACCTCTATCTCCACCTCCATCTCCATCTCCATATCCATCTCTATCTCCACCTCTATCTCCACCTCCATCTCCATCTCTATCTACACCTCTATCTCCACCTCTATCTCCACCTCCATCTCCATCTCTATCTCCACCTCTATCTCCACCTCTATCTCCACCTCCATCTCTATCTCCACCTCCATCTCTATCTCCACCTCTATCTCCACCTCTATCTCCACCTTCGTCTCCACCTCTTTCTCCATCCCTATCTCCACCTCTATCTCCACCTCTATCTCCACCTCCTTCTCCACCTCTATCTCCACCTCTATCTCCACCTCCTTCTCCACCTCTATCTCCACCTCTATCTCTATCTCCACCTCTATCTCCACCTCTATCTCCACCTCCATCTCCATCTCCATATCCATCTCCATCTCTATCTCCACCTCTATCTCCACCTCTATATCCACCTCCATCTCCATCTCTATCTCCTTCTCTATCTCCACCTCTATCTCCACCTCTATCTCCACCTCCACCTCCACCTCCATCTCCATCTCCATCTCCATCTCCATCTCCATCTCCATCTCTATCTCCATCTCTATCTCCACCTCCATCTCCATCTCCATATCCATCTCCATCTCTATCTCCACCTCTATCTCCACCTCTATATCCACCTCCATCTCCATCTCTATCTCCTTCTCTATCTCCACCTCTATCTCCACCTCTATCTCCACCTCCACCTCCACCTCCATCTCCATCTCCATCTCCATCTCCATCTCCATCTCTATCTCTATCTCTATCTCCATCTCTATCTCCACCTCCATCTCCATCTCCATCTCCATCTCCATCTCCATCTCCATCTCCACCTCCACCTCCATCTCCATCTCTATCTCTATCTCTATCTCTATCTCTATCTCTATCTCTATCTCCACCTCCATCTCCACCTCTATCTCCACCTCTATCTCCACCTCCATCTCCATCTCTATCTCCACCTCTATCTCCATCTCTATCTCCACCTCTATCTCCACCTCCATCTCCATCTCTACTCCACCTCTATCTCTATCTCCACCTCTATCTCCACCTCTATCTCCACCTCTATCTCACCTCCATCTCCATCTCCACCTCTATCTCCACCTCTATCTCCACTTCCATCCAATCTCTATCGCCACCTCCATCTCCATCTCTATCTCCACTTCTATCTCCACCTATATCTCCACCTCTATCTCTATCTCCACCTCCATCTCCATCTCTATATCCATCTCTCTCTCATCTCTATCTCCACCTCTATCTCCACCTCTATCTCCACCTCCATCTCCATCTCCATCTCCACCTCTATCTCCACCTCCATCTCCATCTCTATCTCCACCTCTATCTCCACCTCTATCTCCACCTCCATCTCCATCTCTATCTCCACCTCTATCTCCACCTCCATCTCCCTCTCCATCTCCATCTCCATCTCCATCTCCATCTCCATCTCCATCTCCATCTCCATCTCCATCTCCATCTCTATCTCTATCTCCATCTCTATCTCCACCTCCATCTCCATCTCCATCTCCATCTCCATCTCCATCTCCATCTCCGTCTCCATCTCCACCTCCACCTCTATCTCTATCTCTATCTCTATCTCTATCTCTATCTCTATCTCTATCTCTATCTCTATCTCTATCTCTATCTCTATCTCTATCTCCACCTCCATCTCCATCTCTATATCCACCTCTATCTCCACCTCCATCTCCATCTCCATCTCTATCTATAGGTTCCCGAGTTGTGTAGTGGTCTAAGGCACTGCATCGCAGTGCTAGCTGTGCTACTAGTAGCCGGCCACGACCGGGAGACCCATGGGGCGGCGTGCAATTGACCCAGGGTAGGGGAGGGAATGGCCGGCAGGGATGTAGCTCAGTTGATAGAGCATGGTGTTTGCAACGCCAGGGTTGTGGGTTCGATTCCCACAGGGGGTATGAAAAAAAAATACTGTATGCACTAACTGTAAGTCGCTCTGGATAAGAGCGTCTGCTAAATGACTAAAATGTATCTCCACCTCCATCTCTATCTATAGGTTCCCGAGTGGCGCAGTGGTCTAAGGCATCGCAGTGCTAGCTGTGCTACTGGAGATCCTGCTTCGAATCCAGGCTCTGTCGTAGCCGGCCACGACCGGGAGACCCATGGGGCGGCGCGCAATTGGCCAAGCGTCGTCCAGGGTAGGGGAGGGAATGGCCGGCAGGGATGTAGCTCAGTTGATAATGTATGCACTAACTGTAAGTCGCTCTGGATAAGAGCGTCTGCTAAATGACTAAAATGTAAAAATCTCCACCTATATCTCCACCTATATCTCATCCACCCTTTCTTTTTCTTTTCTTATTATTTAGTCTCTCTGTATCTCACAGCAGGTATTACTGAGGTGGAAAAGAGAGAGGATTGTATTTTTTTTTTTTTCAATCTTTATTTACCCAGGTAAGTTTGTAAGAACAAGTGATCTTTCACAATAACAACTTGGTTACTGATTGTTAGAGAATGGGGATATACAGAGAGGTGTGGCAGACAAGCTTGTACACCTGTAGGGGAAACAGACTGAAAAACTGCTTCTATCTCAAGGCCATCAGACTGTTAAATAGTCACCACTAGCCGGCCTACTGCTGTACACGCCTTTTCTATTCATATACCATCCCTAAAGTCTCTCTCTCTCTCTCTCTCTCTCTATCTCTCTCTCTCTCTCTCTCTCTCTCTCTCTCTCTCTATATATATATATATATATATATATATATATACAGTACCAGTCAAAAGTTGACACACCTACTCATTCCAGGGTTTTTCTTTATTTTTACTATTTTCTACATTGTAGAATAATAGTGAAGACATCAAAACTATGAAATAACACATGGTGTGTCCAAACTTTTGACTGGTACTGTATATATACTGTATATATTTATACTCTGGACTCTGATATTGTTCTTTCTGATATTTCTACATTTCTTGTTTGTTTTTTACTTTTGGGAATATGTGTGTATTGTTATTGTATTGCTAGACATTACTGCTCTGTTGGAGCTAGAAACACAAGCATTTCGCTGCACCTGTGATAACATCTGCAGATCTGTGTATGCAACCAATAAACTTTGATTTGATTTGGTATGTGATCGTCATGGTGGTGATCTGACTTCCTGTGTGCGTGTGTCTTTATGCATGTCAACATGTGTATCTGTTTGTGTGCATATCGATGTGTGTTTGTGTGATGAGGTTCCCCCAGGCGCGTGTGTTGGTCCTGATGCACCCACTGACGAGACATTGTTAGTTTGTTCCAATGCCTTCAAATTATGGATGCGTACAGTGGGGGGAAAAAGTATTTAGTCAGCCACCAATTGTGCAAGTTCTCCCACTTAAAAAGATGAGAGAGGCCTGTAATTTTCATCAAAGGTACACGTCAACTATGACAGACAAAATGAGAAAAAAAAGAAAATCACATTGTAGGATTTTTTATGAATTTATTTGCAAATTATGGTGGAAAATAAGTATTTGGTCAATAACAAAAGTTTCTCAATACTTTGTTATATACCCTTTGTTGGCAATGACACAGGTCAAACGTTTTCTGTAAGTCTTCACAAGGTTTTCACACACTGTTGCTGGTATTTTGGCCCATTCCTCCATGCAGATCTCCTCTAGAGCAGTGATGTTTTGGGGCTGTCACTGGGCAACACGGACTTTCAACTCCCTCCAAAGATTTTCTGTTCAAATATTTTTTATTGAACACACACAAGAATGGTGTATAGGTGTGAAAGACATGTGTACAGTTCTTATCTAAACATAAGAGAACAGACATGAACAACAAGACCCAGAGTTCTGGACACAAAACAAATATTACAAAACACGACATGCAGAACAGGGACAGGTAGAAAGAAAAAGGGTAGATGTAACCCCCCCACTTATACCCCCCTTTATCCCCCCTTATTCCACCCTATTCCCCTCCCGACTGCTCGAGTGTCGGGGCCAGCACACGCTGCCCAAAGGTAGATTACAATATGACAATTGAGAGTGCGTTAAAAAGTACAAATTCACAGCACCGACTGGTCCAGGTAAGAGAGGAAGGGCTGCCAGATTTGATCAAATGTTGATAATTTATTGTTCAGAATATATCTAATTCTTTCTAAGTGTACAGTTTTTGCCAATTCGCTGAGCCATAATTTGATAGAGGGCGCTTCCCTCCTTTTCCAAAACAACAAGATTAATTTTTTTGCCGAAATGAGACTGTAAGAGATGAGTTGTTTTTGGGAGTTGGTTAATCCGTTTAGGGAATCGGACACTCCCAGGATTATCAGAAGCAGGTCTGGGTCTATTGAAGTCTCCAGAACTTCAGAGAGGACCCCAAAAATTCCACACCAATAACCATACAGACTAGAGCATAGGGCAAAGCAGTGGAGTAGTGTACCCTGCTCAGCCTGACATTTATCACACATAGGGGATGTATCAGGAAATATCCTATGCAGTTTAGTTTTGGAATAGTGTAATCTGTGTAATACCTTAAATTGTATGAGACGATGTCTGGAGTTAATGGAGCAGGTGTGGATATACTCCAAGCTATCCTCCCAGTCTGCCACCGAAATATCAGTCCCTAGTTCTTCCTCCCATTTTGCCTTAATGGCATCTGTAGAGGGTGCGCTAACAGATTGAAAAGCGTCATATAGACGAGATATCCGTTTGTCTGAGGTGGGGCATATTTTTATGCATCCGTCAAACATGGAAGGTTTAGCATAGTCTCTAATTTGTAGGTATCTGAAAAAGTTACTTCTGGGAAGGTTATAAGTTTCCCTCAGCGCTTCAAAGGAAGCAAAGGTCGCTCCTATATATAAATCCCCTATGGTACTTATCCCCAACTCTCCCCATCGCTCAAAGGTGTTATCAAGGTTAGAGGGGGCAAAGGAGGGATTCCTGGCAACAGGGATCATGAATGATATTTGTCTAAGCTCAAAGTGGACTTTAATTTGCTTCCAGATTCGGACTGTGCTATGTATAATAGTATTGTTATGGTAAAGTGACATCTCCAGATTGACAGGTGTCAAAATCACGGCACCAATAGAGAAGGGATGACACTCCTCCCGCTCCATGCTAAGCCAGCTGGATGGCGGGGGTGCGTCATCCAGCAAAAACGGAACAGCGCGGAGGTTAGCGGCCCAATAGTAAAATATAAAATTTGGGAGAGACAATCCTCCTTCCATCTTGGATTTACATAGGTGTTTTTTACCTATCCTGTGTGTTTTATAATCCCAGATGAAAGGATTGATAATAGAGTCCAGTTGTTTATGAAAGGATTTAGGTATGAATACTGGGATGTTCTGGTATAGGTAGAGCAGTTGTGGGAGGAAGACCATTTTAATGGCATTAATTCTTCCGAGCAGAGAAATTGGGAGAGTTCTCCAAAATTGTATGTTTGCCTTGAGATTTTGCATCAGAGAAGGGAAATTCTCTTTAAATAGTAAGGAGTATTGTTTGGTAACTACAATTCCAAGGTAGATACATTTTTCTGAAGATAACTTCACTGGAAGATGTTCTAGCCAGGAGGTGTTTTGCAACCGTATGGGCATTAATTCACTCTTGTTCCAAATTATTCTGTATCCCGAGAAGGTACCAAACAAATTAATCACCTCAAGAATAGCTGGAATACTAGCTTGGGGTTCTGTTACATAGAGGAGAATATAATCTGCGTATAGGGAAATCTTATTTAGAGTATCTTTAGTATTATAGCCGTGTATTGCTGAATGAGATCTGATCGCTTGAGCGAGAGGTTCAATAATTAGGGCGAAGAGCATAGGCGACAGCGCACAACCCTGCCTTGTCCCTCTGTGAAGGTTAAATCGGGGCGACATTGATTGGTTGGTGAGTATTCTCGCACAGGGGTTCCTATATAAAAGCTGGATCCAATTTATGAACCCATCTCCAATATTACATTTCTGTAGGACCTTGAATAGATAGGGCCACTCAACTTGGTCAAAGGCCTTTTCGGCGTCAAGAGATATAACGGCAAGGTCCACGTTAGGTAACCTCTGAGAATACATAATTTTTGCCAATTAAAGTGCTAAGCCTGTTAGCCAGAGTTTTTGCTAAAATCTTTTGGTCTGTATTAAGGAGAGATATTGGTCTGTATGACCCTACCTCTTCCGGATCTTTACCCTTCTTATGTATAACTGTAATAAATGCCTCATCCAAAGTAGATGGGAGAGCTCCATCCTCATTGGCCCGAACCAACATTTTGTGCAGGTAGGGAGAGAGCATGTTGCTGAATGTTTTATAGAATTCACCAGGGTATCCATCTGGGCCCGGGGTCTTGCCACTCTTTAGAGATTTAATTGTTTCTCTAATTTCTTCAAGAGATATTTCCTTATTCAGGAAGTTAGAGTCTTCCTGGTTCAGGGCCGGAAGATTACAGTCCTCCAAAAAGTTTTGCATAATTAAGGAGTTAGGATCCGCTTTAGATGTATATAGAGTCTCATAAAACTGACGGAATCTGTCATTGATGTCTTTGGGGGAGGAGAGTATGTCAAGGTAGATGTAGGTGGGTGTGGTGGTGGAATCAGGCGCAGGACGCAGAACGTTAGTCCAACAGACTTTAGTAGATGCACACAAAAACAATCACGAATAAATGCCCTGAGGCGAAAACTCCGCACGTAGGCGAAAATAACGGGCGCACTAACAGGTGCGACAAAACACTCCAAACAATATGGAGAAATAGCTCAACCGAGCAAACAGTAGAATAACAGCCTACCGGCACGACAGTAAAACAATAACACACAACACTAGACAAACACAACGAGAACTTATAGGACACTAATTACACTAAACGATAACAGGTGTAACAACAATCAGACAAAAGCAAACGAACATAGAAACATGCAACGGTGGCAGCTAGTATTCCCGGATACGACGAACGCCGAAGCCTGCCCGAGCAAGGAAGAGAGGCAGCCTCGGCCGAAACCGTGACAGTACCCCCCCCTTGACGCGCGGCTCCAGACGTGCGCCGACTCCGGCCTCGGGGACGACCAGGAGGACGCGGAGCAGGGTGCGTCGGGTGCCCACGATGGAATTCCGTCAGGAGAGACGGGTCCAAAATGTCTCTCCTCGGCACCCAGCACCGTTCCTCCGGGCCGTACCCCTCCCACTCCACTAGATATTGGAGACCCCCCATCCGACGTCTCGAATCCAAGATGGACCGCACGGAGTACGCCGGTGCCCCCTCGATGTCCAATGGGGGCGGAGGAGTCTCCCTGATCTCACTTTCTTGGAGTGGGCCAGCTACCACCGGCCTGAGAAGAGACACATGGAACGAGGGGTTAATACTTTTATACTCAACAGGTAGTTGTAATTTGTAACACACCTCGTTCAACCTTCTCAGGACTTTAAATGGCCCTACAAATCGCCGACCCAGTTTCCGACAGGGCAGGCGGAGGGGCAGGTTTCTGGTAGAGAGCCAGACTCGATCACCAGGTGCGTACACCGGTCCCTCACTGCGGTGGAGATCGGCGCTCGCCTTATGACGATGGAGGGCCCACTGCAGGTGGACGTGTGCAGCGTTCCTTGTCTCCTCCGAGCGCCGCACCCACTCATCCACCGCAGGAGCCTCGATCTGGCTCTGCTGCCAAGGTGCCAGAACCGGCTGGTAACCCAACACACATTGGAAAGGGGTTAGGTTAGTGGAGGAATGGCGTAGGGAATTCTGGGCCATTTCGGCCCAGGGAACGTACCTGGCCCACTCCTCCGGCCGGTCCTGGCAGTATGTTCTAAGAAACCTACCCACATCCTGGTTCACACGTTCCACCTGCCCATTACTCTCCGGGTGGTAACCCGAGGTGAGGCTCACCGAGACCCCCAACCGCTCCATAAAAGCTCTCCAGACTCTGGAGGTAAATTGGGGACCTCGATCAGACACAATATCCTTGGGTACCCCGTAGTGCCGGAACACATGGGTGAATAGTGCTTCGGCGGTTTGCAGGGCAGTAGGAAGGCCCGGCATAGGGAGCAAACGACAGGCCTTAGAAAACCGGTCCACAACGA
Source organism: Coregonus clupeaformis (assembly GCF_020615455.1). Taxonomy (NCBI): domain Eukaryota; kingdom Metazoa; phylum Chordata; class Actinopteri; order Salmoniformes; family Salmonidae; genus Coregonus; species Coregonus clupeaformis. The sequence goes on from NC_059200.1 coordinate 25,466,745, forward strand.
CCAGTATAGTGGTATTCCCCTGTGAAGGAGGAAGGTCAGTGAGGAAATCCACCGAGAGGTGAGACCATGGTCGTTGTGGAACGGGCAGGGGTAGTAACTTACCCCTAGGCAGATGTCTAGGCGCCTTACACTGGGCGCACACCGAGCAGGAGGAAACATAAACCCTCACATCCCTCGCCAACGTGGGCCACCAGTACTTAGTGCTAAGACAGTGCACTGTCCGGCCGATACCAGGGTGTCCAGAGGAGGGTGACGTGTGAGCCCAATAGATCAATCGATCCCGAACCTCGAGCGGAACGTACTTCCGACCCTCCGGGCATTGAGGTGGACTAGGGTTGGTGCGTAACGCCCGCTCGAGTTCAGCATCGACCTCCCACACTACCGGTGCCACCAGACAAGACTCCGGCAGTATGGGAGTGGGCTCCACGGACCTCTCCTCCGTGACATACCGCCGAGACAGTGCGTCTGCCTTACCGTTCTGTGACCCAGGGATGTACGTGATCTTAAATGTGAACCGGGTCAAAAACATATTCCACCTCGCCTGGCGAGGGTTCAGCCTCCTCGCTGCCCGGATGTACTCCAGGTTACGGTGGTCCGTCAAAATGAGGAAAGGGTGTTGAGCCCCCTCAAGCCAGTGCCTCCACACCTTTAGGGCCTGTACCACGGCTAACAGCTCCCTGTCCCCTACGTCATAGTTTCGCTCCGCCGGACTGAGCTTCTTGGAATAAAAGGCACAGGGGCAGAGTTTAGGTGGCGCGCCGGACCGTTGCGAAAGCACGGCTCCTACACCGGCCTCTGACGCGTCCACCTCTACCTGAAATGGCAAAGAGGGATCCGGATGCGCCAGCACCGGGGCCGAGGTAAACAGGTCCTTCAGCCTCCCAAACGCCCTGTCCGCCTCGGCTGACCACTGCAGACGCACCGGACCCCCCTTCAAAAGAGACGTTATGGGAGCTGCCACCTGTCCAAAACCCCGGATAAACCTCCGGTAGTAATTCGCAAACCCCAAAAACTGCTGCACCTCCTTCACAGTGGTTGGCGTTTGCCAATTACGCACGGCTGACACCCGGTCTACCTCCATCTTCACCCCTGACGCAGACAACTGATAACCCAAAAAGGAGACCGACTCCTGGAAGAACAGACACTTCTCTGCCTTGACATACAGGTCGTGCTCCAACAGCCTCCGCAACACTCGGCGCACCAGGGCCACATGCTCGACTCGGGTAGGCGAGTACACGAGAATGTCATCTATGTACACGACCACCCCCTGCCCCTGCATGTCCCTGAAGATCTCATCCACGAATGATTGGAAAACTGAAGGAGCGTTCATCAACCCGTATGGCATGACAAGATACTCGTAATGGCCCGAGGTGGTACTAAAGGCTGTCTTCCATTCATCGCCCCCCTTAATGCGCACCAAGTTGTACGCGCTCCTGAGATCTAATTTAGTGAAGAAACGCGCCCCGTCATGGTCGCAATCAGCGGGAGTGGATAACTGTACTTCACCGTGATCTGATTGAGACCACGGTAGTCAATGCACGGGCGTAACCCCCATCCTTTTTCTTCACAAAAAGAAACTCGAGGACGCAGGGGAAGTGGAGGGCCGTATGTATCCTTGTCTCAGAGATTCGTCTATGTAAGTCTCCATAGCTCTCTTCTCCTCCTGAGACAGAGGATACACATGGCTCCGTGGGAGCGCAACTCCTGCCTGGAGGTCTATCGCACAATCTCCCTGCCTATGGGGGAGGCAACTGCGTCGCCCTCGACTTACTGAACACAATAGCCAAATCCCCATACTCAGGGGGAACGTGCAATGCGGGCACCTGGTTTGGACTCTCCACCGAGGTAGCCCCTACGGAAACGCCTAAACATCGACCCACACACTGGGCAGACCACTCCATCAGAGCCCTGTCCTGCCACGAAATAGATGGGTTATGGGTACTCAACCAGGGCATGCCCAGCACCACCGGATACGCAGGCGAGTCGATCAGAAATAGCTGGATCATCTCCTGATGACCCCCCTGCGCACACATCCTAAGTGGCGCCGTGACCTCCCTGATCAAGCCCGCACCCAACGGACGGCTATCTAGGGCATGAACGGGGAAGGGAACGTCAACAGGGAGAAGGGGAATCCTAAGGCTAAACAAAATTTCTTATCAACAAAATTCCCAGCCGCGCCTGAATCTACCAGCGCCTTATGCTGGGAATGAGGTGCTACCTGTGGAAAACGCACAGGCATACAGAAGTGTGCAACAGAGAGCTCTGGGTGAGTGGGGCGCCTACTCACCTGGAAGGACTCCCCCAGTGCGGGACCTGTCGTCTTCTCCCCTAGGAGGCCATCCCCAGCACCTAGCCGCGGTGTGTCCTCCCCGACCACAGTTGGTGCAGGAGATGGACCCCCTCGTCATCCGACCCCTCCTCTCTCTAGCGCCCAGCGCCCCAAGCTCCATGGGGCACGGCTCGGAGGCGCTGGAGGGTGAAATGGACGGACCCCCCTCGGGACGTCCGCGGGTAGCTAGCAGGGTATCCAGCCTGATGGACATGTCGACCAACTGGTCGAACGAGAGGCTGGTGTCCCTACAGGCCAGCTCCCTACGGACGCCTCACGTAGACTACATCGGTAGTGATCGATGAGGGCCCGCTCATTCCACCCTGCATCCGCCGCTAGAGTACGGAATTCTAAGGCGAACTCCTGGGCACTCCTCTTCCCCTGCCGGAGGCAGAACAGACGCTCCCCCACCGCTTTCCCCTCCGGGGGATGGTCAAACACCGCCCTGAAGCGGCGGGAGAACTCGTCGTAGGTGATGGTGGTAGCGTCGATTCTCCTCCACTCTGCGTTGGCCCATTTCAACGCCTTACCGGAAAGGCAGGAGATCAGGGCGGACACGCTCTCGTGTCCCGAGGGCGCCAGGTGCACGGTGGCCAGGTAAAGCTCCACCTGGAGAAGGAATCCCTGACACCCGGCAGCGGTCCCATCGTAGGCCCTCGGGAGCGAGAGTCGAACTCCTCTGGGTTCCGGAGCGGGAATGGGCTGACTTGCCGATGGTGCGGGCAGGGAGGATGGTGGTGGAGGTGTCCCTCGGGTCTCCCAGCCTCGGATGGTGGTGATCACCTCCTGCAGTGCGGACCCCATCCGCAGGATCTGGTCATTCTGCTCGCGGACCCGGTCCTCCAGCGTCGCCTGTGCTGCTGCGGCTCCTGCTGATTCCATTCTTGTGGTGTGTTATTCTGTCAAGGTAGATGTAGGTGGGTGTGGTGGTGGAATCAGGCGCAGGACGCAGAACGTTAGTCCAACAGACTTTAGTAGATGCACACAAAAACAATCACGAATAAATGCCCTGAGGCGAAAACTCCGCACGTAGGCGAAAATAACGGGCGCACTAACAGGTGCGACAAAACACTCCAAACAATATGGAGAAATAGCTCAACCGAGCAAACAGTAGAATAACAGCCTACCGGCACGACAGTAAAACAATAACACACAACACTAGACAAACACAACGAGAACTTATAGGACACTAATTACACTAAACGATAACAGGTGTAACAACAATCAGACAAAAGCAAACGAACATAGAAACATGCAACGGTGGCAGCTAGTATTCCGGAGACGACGAACGCCGAAGCCTGCCCGAGCAAGGAAGAGAGGCAGCCTCGGCCGAAACCGTGACAGAGTAATTCCCCAGATGCAGATTTAACTTTGTGAATCATTCGGTCACTCACATTTTTTCGAAGTTGTCTGGCGAGTAATTTGTGTGGTTTGTCACCAAACTCAAAATATTTTTGCTTGGCATAGAGAAAAGATTTAGCAATTTTAGCCGAGAGGATCTGATTGTATTTAAATTTTAAAGACATAATTTTTTTATGTTTCTCCATAGATGGATGTCTAGCATTCTCCCTATCCAGTAAGTGAATTTGTCCCTCCAGTTCTACCATTTTTTTTCTTTTTTGCCTACTCCTGGCAGTCTGAAAGGAGATGATACAGCCTCTCAAATAAGCCTTCAGCGTTTCCCACAATAATGCTGGGGAAGTCTCTGTGTTGTCGTTGGTATCAAAGAAAAATGTCATTTGGTCTTTAAGATGTTCACAGAATGTTGGTTCTGTGAGGAGCTGAGGATTCAACCTCCAGACCCTCTCGTTTGGTACGATGTCACCCAATCTCAGGGAGAAGGTGAGTGGACTGTGGTCAGAGATTATAATATCATGATATCTCACATTACAGGTATAGGGGAGTAGTTTAGCATCAACGAAAAAGTGGTCAATTCGAGTATATACATTGTGAACATGAGAGTAAAATGAGTATTCCCTACCCGTAGGATTAGAGATCCTCCATATATCAAATAAGTTAGAATTTTTTATGTAGGTATTCAAGAATTCGTTTGAATAGGAGGTAGGGGTTCGCCGGGTAGAGGATCTATCCAAATATTGGTCTAGTACACAGTTAAGGTCCCCTCCAATGACCAGATTAGTATGGGAGATATCTGGAATCAGGGCAAGGACTCTTTTGAAAAAAGAGGGGTTATCAATGTTTGGCCCATAGATATTTAGTAGAGTTACAGAAGTAGAATGGATCTCTCCTATTACGATCACATAACGACCCTCTTTATCCACAATAGTGGTTTTATGTAGAAAGGGAATTCCTTTCCGTACCAGAATCGCTGTGCCTCTCGTTTTGGCAGAGAAGTTAGAGTGATACACTTGCCCCACCCACTTACATTTAAGTATGTTATGAGATTTGTTTTTCAGATGGGTTTCTTGCAAAAATATAATATCAGACGAAAGTGCTTTCAAGTGGGCTAGGACCCTGCCTCTCTTAATTGGTTCGTTTAAACCCTTGACATTCCAGGAAGTGAATGTAAGTCCCGCCCTCCTCTCATTTGTAGTTCCTATGGTGGCCTGCATAACATGTAACTCACTAAAAAGGTAAGAAAGCGCACCAAACCATCACGATCAGCATATGTAGCACCTACACCCGAGCAGTATCCAACCCACCCCTCCCCCCCCGCAAGCACCTTTACTCTCCACCCTGTTCCCCTACTTTCCCCAACCTTTACCCCCCCATCAACCCACATTTAACAGGCATACACACATAGGACAGAAAAAAATATGAAAATAAAAATAACAAACACATTGTCTGGCCGATGCCAAAAAAGCACGGCGCGACCTCGAACAAGAGGTAAAACAAAAATAAAATCCCAACTATACGCTCACCTCTCACTATCCTAGAACTTCTACTAACATATGAACTGAGGAGGCTCCCGCACTTAAAGTGTTCAATTAGCATCTAATAAACCTAAACAGAATAAGTTGCAACTTAAACATATTGCGCACTTAAGGTTCATCTTGGGTCAATCCCTGAGATAAGCAAGATGTATCATCACAAGATTCTATTGCTAAGCAATACCGGTCTAAACATAAACCATCAGTAACCGACATAGACAGCAGTACAGTTACATATTGTGGGTTAGGAGAAGGGAACAAGGATTTTGATAAATTGAACGTACCCCCCAATCAAAAAAATAACAAAGTAAATAAAAAAAAGTTTTTAAAAAAAAGTTTACAAAATAATAATAATAATACATTATTTCTAAATAATTTGAAAAAATAGTGATTCATATATACATATGTGCACACATACACATATACACATCCACACACACACACACATACATACATGTGCATACCTACATACATACACACACACACACATACGTATATATATACGCACACACACATATACACACACACACACACACACACAAACCCAAAATAATATATACATATAAAATAAATATTCTTAAATATATACAGATACATACACACGCATACACACATACATCCATACACACACATCTACATACACAAACATGCATACCCCAGAATAATAATCTATACAAATTTAAAATATACACATACATAATACTAAAATGCTAAGAGAAAATAATAATAAAGTACAAATAATTATTATTATATGTACGCACAGGAATAATGTAAGAATTGAAAAATAAATAACGAAACAAAACAAAAATGGGGGAATATACAGTGGGGGAAAAAAGTATTTAGTCAGTCACCAATTGTGCAAGTTCTCCCACTTAAAAAGAAGAGAGAGGCCTGTAATTTTCATCATAGGTACACGCCAACTATGACAGACAAAATGAGAAAAAAAATCCAGAAAATCACATTGTAGGGATTTTTTATGAATTTATTTGCAAATTATGGTGGAAAATAAGTATTTGGTCAATAACAAAAGTTTCTCAATACTTTGTTATATACCCTTTGTTGGCAATGACACAGGTCAAACGTTTTCTGTAAGTCTTCACAAGGTTTTCACACACTGTTGCTGGTATTTTGGCCCATTCCTCCATGCAGATCTCCTCTAGAGCAGTGATGTTTTGGGGCTGTCGCTGGGCAACACGGACTTTCAACTCCCTCCAAAGATTTTCTATGGGGTTGAGATCTGGAGACTGGCTAGGCCACTCCAGGACCTTGAAATGCTTCTTACGAAGCCACTCCTTCGTTTCCCGGGCGGTGATTTGGGATCATTGTCATGCTGAAAGACCCAGCCACGTTTCATCTTCAATGCCCTTGCTGATGGAAGGAGGTTTTCACTCAAAATCTCACGATACATGGCTCCATTCATTCTTTCCTTTACACGGATCAGTCGTCATGGTCCCTTTGCAGAAAAACAGCCCCAAAGCATGATGTTTCCACCCCCATGCTTCACAGTAGGTATGGTGTTCTTTGGATGCAACTCAGCATTCTTTGTCCTCCAAACACGACGAGTTGAGTTTTTACCAAAAAGTTATATTTTGGTTTCATCTGACCATATGACATTCTCCCAATCCTCTTCTGGATCATCCAAATGCACTCTAGCAAACTTCAGACGGGCCTGGACATGTACTGGCTTAAGCAGGGGGGACACGTCTGCCACTGCAGGATTTGAGTCCCTGGCGGCGTAGTGTGTTACTGATGGTAGGCTTTGTTACTTTGGTCCCAGCTCTCTGCAGGTCATTCACTAGGTCCCCCTGTGTGGTTCTGGGATTTTTGCTCACCGTTCTAGTGATCATTTTGACCCCATGGGGTGAGATCTTGCGTGGAGCCCCAGATCTAGGGAGATTATCAGTGGTCTTGTATGTCTTCCATTTCCTAATAATTGCTCCCACAGTTGATTTCTTCAAACCAAGCTGCTTACCTATTGCAGATTCAGTCTTCCCAGCCTGGTGCAGGTCTACAATTTTGTTTCTGGTGTCCTTTGACAGCTCTTTGGTCTTGGCCATAGTGGAGTTTGGAGTGTGACTGTTTGAGGTTGTGGACAGGTGTCATTTATACTGATAACAAGTTCAAACAGGTGCCATTAATACAGGTAATGAGTGGAGGACAGAGGAGCCTCTTAAAGAAGAAGTTACAGGTCTGTGAGAGCCAGAAATCTTGCTTGTTTGTGGGTGACCAAATACTTATTTTCCACCATAATTTGCAAATAAATTCATTAAAAATCCTACAATGTGATTTTCTGGATTTTCTTTTCTCAATTTGTCTGTCATAGTTGACGTGTACCTATGATGAAAATTACAGGCCTCTCTCATCTTTTTAAGTGGGAGAACTTGCACAATTGGTGGCTGACTAAATACTTTTTTGCCCCACTGTAAGTATATCCATCCGAAAGTGTCAATGATCCGACCTGGAAGGCCTCCCAAACAGGCATCGCTCTAAACCCAGTCGGAATGAAAGTGAAATTAACGTTAAGTGAGAGCTCTGACCGCCCTCCATTGGTCAGCTCATCGTATTACATGTTCGGTAGCCCTTGCTGAGACCGTTTAATACGGTTTCACCCGTTATGGTATGGTATGGTATGGATTCGAGTCCGTGAGCAGACCTTAACACACAATGACAAGGCACTCTAACCTGTACGGGGGATTGGTGTATATTCCCGGATAAACTTCTCTGCGTCCAGAACCGAGGAGAGCCAAATCTTCTCCCCGGAAGGCGGGGTAATTCTTAGTCTTGCAGGGAAGAGCAAGGCTGGGCGAAGATGGAGTTTGTAGAGTTTGGTCATGACATCTCTGTAGCCAGCGCGGTGCTTTGCCACATCGGGCGCATAGTCCTCATAGACACGAAAGGGGTGCCCTTTATGTAACAGGTTGCCCCTCATTCGAGCCTCGCGCAGGATAAGATCCTTGGTCTTGAAACTGTGACAACAGATGATTACTGGGCGAGGACGCTGGCCCGGTCCAGGCACTGGGACAAGGGCGCGATGTGCACGGTCCAGTAGGGGATCTGACGCCAAAACATCCAGTCCCATTGCATCCTTCAGTACCTTCGGTGGGGCGAGAGCCCGCCTCCACCCCTTCTGCCAGACCCACAACGCGAAGGTTATGACGCCTGGATCTGCCCTCCAGGTCGACCACTTTCACAGAAAGCCTCTGCACATTATCCTGCAATGACGTTGTTAGGCTATGGTTAAACCCAGCACTCAGAGAAACAAAACACGACTAAGGGAGTGGAAGAAACAAAAATTATTTTAATAAAAGTTCAATTTGTCTTAGTCCAAAAACAACTGAAGAAAAGGAACAGAGTGGGCTAGTCGGCTCCGGAGGAAGGAGAGGCTGAGGCAGGCAGGCAGGCAGGCAGGAAGGCAAGCAGGCAGGTTGGGAGGTATGTCTGAACTGAAGACAAAACAAACGACAGGTTAAGGAGAGTAAAGAGCCAGGCTGAAGACAAAGACAATTTAACTCTACTGGTGAGCCAAGTTACCGCTCTAGTAAGAACAACAATCTGGCGCCGGTGGAGAGCCATGCCCAGGAATTAGTAGTGCAGGTTGATGAGAGAATAGGATGCAGCTGCGTAGGCAGGAATCACTGGAAACAACCCGCAGCTGCACAGGAGAGGCAGAACCTGAGCACGCCCCCCGATCCACTCCAGACACACACCGGCAGACGCACCAACATAATGGGGACAAACACACATATAGATACAACAGACAAAGAGGGGACAAAACAAGGAGGAAGGGAAACAGAAAAGGGCGAGACAAGCTGCCCACATAACAGTACCCCCCCCTCAATGGTCGCCACCTGGCGACCCACCAGGCCTGTCAGGGTTGTCGTGATGGAAGTCCGTGATCAGCTGAGGATCCAACACAAAACGCTTAGGGACCCAAGACCTCTCCTCTGGTCCATAACCTTCCCAATCGACTAGGTATTGGAGACCCCTACCCCGCCTCCGAGAGTCCAGGAGCCTACTGATGGTGTAGGCCGGATGGTCGTCAATGAGGCGAACAGGTGGAGGTGGATCTGCCGGCGGACACAAAAGGCTGGAGGACACAGGTTTCAGTTGGGAGACGTGGAATGAGGGTGTATCTTCACGGGGGAGGTGGAAAACAGTTCCTTCAAAACCCCTACCGCCTGCTCCGCCTCAGGGGACCACAGAAAAGGGACTTTTGGGGATGTGAGTCTAGTAAGGGGTGCCACCACTTTACTAAAACCCTTAATGAATCTACGGTAGAAGTTAGCAAAGCCCAAAAATCGTTGAAGTTGCTTACGGGTGGTGGGTGTGGGCCATTCCATCACTGCCCGGATCTTCTCGGGGTCCGCCTTCACCTGCCCGCTCTCAATGATGAAACCAAGGAACGATGTAGACTGTTTGTGGAACTCACACTTTTCTGCTTTGACGACATCTTATTCTCCAAGAGCCGTTGAAGGACTTGACGGATGTGTGACTCATGCTCCTCGGGTGACTTGGAAAAAACAAGAATATCATCCAGGTATACAAAGACAAAACGGTTCAAAAAATCCCTAAGAACATCGTTCACCATGGCTTGGAATACAGCAGGGGCGTTTGAGAGCCCAAAGGGCATGACCAAATACTCAAAATGCCCCAGTGGAGTGTTGAAAGCGGTTTTCCACTCATCTCCCTTTCGGATTCTGACAAGGTGATAAGCGTTCCTGAGGTCGAGCTTGAGAAAACTGTGGCGCCATGCAGAGGTTCAAAAGCTGAGTTGATGAGTGGAAGGGGATACTTGTTTTTAACAGTTATGTTGTTTAAACCCCTGAAATCGATACAGGGGCGTAACGACTTGTCTTTCTTCTCAACGAAAAAGAAACCTGCACCCAAAGGAGACGACGAGGGACGGATTATGCCCGAGGCCAGAGAATCACCAATATACTGCTCCATTGCCTCTCTTTCCGGTCGGGACAGATTGTATAAGCGACTAGAGGGCAAGGGAGCACCAGGAAGCAGTTCAATAGGGCAATCATAAGGCCTATGTGGTGGTAGAGACAGAGCCTTGTCCTTACTGAAAACCTCAGCTAAGTCATGGTATTCTTTGGGGACAGATGACAGATCGGGAGGAGCTGAGGGATGAGTTGGGTTACACTTAGTGGGGGGAACCGCTGACCTAAGGCACTCTGAATGGCAGTTAGTGCTCCAACTGAGAATGGTGTGACGTGTCCAATCAATTTGTGGGTTGTGAAGAGCCAACCAGGGGAAGCCAAGGATTAGGGGGGTAGCTGAGCCAGACATAACTCTTAACTGAATACTTTCACAATGATTGCCAGAAATCACTAGGGCAACGGGGGTGGTTTGATGAGTTATCTCCACGAGGAGGCGCCCATCAAGGGCTGTGACTCGAATGGGGGTAGGTAGTGGCTCCACGGGGATACGAGCTTGTGTAACGAACTGGTGGCTAATAAAGTTGTCTTCTGCACCTGAGTCTATGAGAGCTGAGAGTGGCAGGGAATGACTCTGGAAACGTAAGGTTACAGGTACTTGTAATCGGGGAATGATGGGTTCAGGATCTAACTCTGGGCTCGCAAGTAGACCCACCGTTACGAGCGAGCCTTGTCTTTTGGTCGCTTAGGGCATGTAGCCAGAATGTGTGTGGCGTCTCCACAGTACAGGCACTCACCCGCCTGGAGGCGCCGTTGCCGCTCTGCTGGAGGTAGTCGAGCTCGACCCACTTGCATTGGTTCCTCCTCTGTGCTCGGGATGGGATCAGGAACAAGAAGCTGCCGGCTCCGGGGAGGCGAGACTCGAGTGGTTGAAGGCTGGGGAACTCGTCCTCCTAGATGTGGCCAACCGCCTCTCTCCCGACGCCTCTCCCGCAACCGGTTGTCTAGCTTAATGGACAGGGAAACGAGAGAATGTAAATCATGTGGCTCGTCACGAGCAGCCAGTTCATCCTTAATAGCTTCATTCAAACCGTTTAGAAATGCTCCTTGAAGTGCCACATTGTTCCACTTGGAGTCCGCTGCCAAAGTCCAGAACTCAATAGAGTACTCTGCCACACTGTTAGAACCCTGCCTCAAATTAAAAAGTATCTTGGAGGAATTACCCACATGGTCAGGATGGTCAAAAACAGTCTTCAATTTAGCAGAAAAATCTGCAAAAGTCAATCCAGTCAAAGTTTGATTTGAGCACACAGCCTCAGCCCAAACCAGAGCTCTCCCTTTTAACAGCCCCAGAACATAATGTACCTTAGAGGAATTAGTAGAAAACGACAGTGGTCTCTGCCGAAAAATCAAGTCACACTGAAGCAAAAATCCCCGGCACTTGTCCAATTCTCCATTGAATGGTTCAGGCGACGTGACAGGGGGTTCCCGATGGAACGAAGCCTGCATAATGTCAGAGGAAACAACTTGGGGTGCATTTAACTGGGGGTCAGAGAGAGATGGAGAACTGATAACAGACAATTTAGAGACTTGTGTTGTTAACTGAGTCACCTGGTTCAGCAGTTGATGATTATTTTCCAAAAGAGTCCGAATCAATTGGTCATGCTATCCTAGCAACGTTCCTTGAGCCTGGATAGCTTGTTGGAAGCTGTCTTTGTTTGCCCCGTGCTGTTTCTCTGTTGGGTCCATGGCCAGATCGTTCTGTTAGGCTATGGTTAAACCCAGCACTCAGAGAAACAAAACACGACTAAGGGAGTGGAAGAAACAAAAATTATTTTAATAAAAGTTCAATTTGTCTTAGTCCAAAAACAACTGAGGAAAAGGAACAGAGTGGGCTAGTCGGCTCCGGAGGAAGGAGAGGCTGAGGCAGGCAGGCAGGCAGGCAGGCAGGCAGGCAGGAAGGCAGGCAGGCAGGCAGGTTGGGAGGTATGTCTGAACTGAAGACAAAACAAACGACAGGTTAAGGAGAGTAAAGAGCCAGGCTGAAGACAAAGACAATTTAACTCTACTGGTGAGCCAAGTTACCGCTCTAGTAAGAACAACGATCTGGCACCGGTGGAGAGCCATGCCCAGGAATTAGTAGTGCAGGTTGATGAGAGAATAGGATGCAGCTGCGTAGGCAGGAATCACTGGAAACAACCCGCAGCTGCACAGGAGAGGCAGAACCTGAGCACGCCCCCCGATCCACTCCAGACACACACCGGCAGACGCACCAACATAATGGGGACAAACACACATACAGATACAACAGACAAAGAGGGGACAAAACAAGGAGGAAGGGAAACAGAAAAGGGAGAGACAAGCTGCCCACATAACAGACGTGCATAGCTTCTCTAACTCGTCGATCCTACCAGCGTTGAATTCAGAAGCTTTCTCAAGGTCCACAATACTCTGGCCCTGCGAAGCGACCGTTCGAATGGTGCTCTCGATTTTAGTGTCCAGTTCAGCAATAGTAGCCTTAAGATCCTCCGCTATAGCAACACGTAGTTCTCCCAAAGCCCGGGTAAGTTCTGTAAGTGTCACGTTGTTACCTGTGCCTTCCGCCATGTTTGTCTCGTTGTTTGGTGGGGAGTAGGCCTCTGATGTGGATTTATTGTCCTTTGGTCGCTTATTACTAGGCATTTTCACATAGAAAGTTACAATATTGTTTTAGAAAGAAAAGTTTGTTGTAACAAGTGAAATAAAGTAAGTTAGGTTAGATTATTTTGCAAAAAAGTTGCGGGAGCATCTCACACACAGCCGTTCACTCCAACATGCTAGCTCCGCCCCCCCCCCCCCAAAGATTTTCTATGGGGTTGAGATCTGGAGACTGGCTAGGCCTTTCCAGGACCTTGAAATGCTTCTTACGAAGCCACTCCTTCGTTGCCCGGGCGGTGTGTTTGGGATCATTGTCATGCTGAAAGACCCAGCCACGTTTCATCTTCAATGCCCTTGCTGATGGAAGGAGGTTTTCACTCAAAATCTCACGATACATGGCCCCATTCATTCTTTCCTTTACACGGATCAGTCGTCCTGGTCCCTTTGCAGAAAAACAGCCCCAAAGCATGATGTTTCCACCCCCATGCTTCACAGTAGGTATGGTGTTCTTTGGATGCAACTCAGCATTCTTTGTCCTCCAAACACGACGAGTTGAGTTTTTACCAAAAAGTTCTATTTTGGTTTCATCTGACCATATGACATTCTCCTAATCCTCTTCTGGATCATCCAAATGCACTCTAGCAAACTTCAGACGGGCCTGGACATGTACTGGCTTAAGCAGGGGGACACGTCTGGCACTGCAGGATTTGAGTCCCTGGCGGCGTAGTGTGTTACTGATGGTAGGCTTTGTTACTTTGGTCCCAGCTCTCTGCAGGTCATTCACTAGGTCCCCCCGTGTGGTTCTGGGATTTTTGCTCACCGTTCTTGTGATCATTTTGACCCCACGGGGTGAGATCTTGCGTGGAGCCCCAGAGGTCTTGTATGTCTTCCATTTCCTAATAATTGCTCCCACAGTTGATTTCTTCAAACCAAGCTGCTTACCTATTGCAGATTCAGTCTTCCCAGCCTGGTGCAGGTCTACAATTTTGTTTCTGGTGTCCTTTGACAGCTCTTTGGTCTTGGCCATAGTGGAGTTTGGAGTGTGACTGTTTGAGGTTGTGGACAGGTGTCTTTTATACTGATAACAAGTTCAAACAGGTGCCATTAATACAGGTAACGAGTGGAGGACAGAGGAGCCTCTTAAAGAAGAAGTTACAGGTCTGTGAGAGCCAGAAATCTTGCTTGTTTGTAGGTGACCAAATACTTATTTCCCACCATAATTTGCAAATAAATTCATTAAAAATCCTACAATGTGATTTTCTGGATTTTTTTCCCTCAATTTGTCTGTCATAGTTGACGTGTACCTATGATGAAAATTACAGGCCTCTCTCATCTTTTTAAGTGGGAGAACTTGCACAATTGGTGGCTGACTAAATACTTTTTTCCCCCACTGTACATGTATTTACACTTGTGCAAATATCTGCAGAGAGTGTGTTCATATGTGGGTTGTTTATCAGTATCTGGTAAAAAGCTTGACCTTTTGCATGAACCATATCCACAGAAATTGGGCCTTCTAATTTCTGCCTTTTTCATGAAAAATATAAATAAAGGTCTAAAATAACAGAAAGGCCCACTCACTGTTTATGCTCCCAACTAACTCAAGACTCCTAAAGTAGAAAATAGACAAAACTGTGGAGTGATGTGAAAAAAGTTCTGATCAAGGCTGGAACGCACTCAGTCCGTTTGATCTGAAGAAAATCCTTGTGGATTGAAACGTTGTCAATAAAGGTGGTAATATGGAGTTGTACACTGTGCAGGCCTCTCTGTTATTTTCCTCTCTGTACTCTTCATGAAGGCTGGAACACACTACGGCCAAAGGTTTTTCTGACTTTCATTCAAGCTTTGGAATAGCCTATACGACATTTCCCTTTTGTCTACTTTGGTATTTCGGACAGTCTATTTCAGCAGGTAACATAATGTGCTCTCTTATTTATGTACGTATGTTTTTGCCTATGTCGTTTCAAATTTTATTCAATAAATCTTTATTGTCCCCAAAGGCCAATACACTTTACAGCATAAAATAAAACATGAAAATGCAGGACATTGTGAAACACTATAGACACAATACATAGCAGGGAATGTGTTACATAGAGACAGTGGAATGTATACAGAATTTCACTTTGTATCTTTCAACCTGGCAGGATTTGTGTGTACGTCAATGGAGAGAGTGGGTGTATTTGAAATTGTTGGTATATTCTACATTTGTGTGTAGGTTTATGAAGATGGCAAGTTTTATGGTGGGCGGGTAGGTTTATATGTATTTACATTACTGTCCATATCTATGAAGATAGCAGGACTATGTTTATGTGTGTGTGTATAAGATTTCACAGTCTCTCTACTCTTTCTTTCTTTCTCTCTCTTTTTCTCTCTCCCTCCCTCCATCCAGAGCTCCAGTGGTGAGTTCAGCAAGGCAAAACAAGACTCGGTAAGGGAGAGAGACAGAAGGAATGGAGAGAAAGGAGAGAGAGAGAGAGAGAGAGAGAGAGAGAGAGAGAGAGAGAGAGAGAGAGAGAGAGTGTCCACCAGACGTGTCCGGGCAGTGATGGCTCCCCTGACAGCCTCCCCAGTAATGGCCTCTCTCTCTCTCTGAGTGCTGTGAAATTGCAGGCCTGGTCTGTGCAGCTGAGGACTCGAAGGAGACAAACGGCCTTTTAATTCAGAGCGTGGAGAGGTGGAGGGAGAGGTGGAGAGGTGACGGAGATGGAGGCCCTAAGGGAGGCCTACCAATCACACATCAATCACACTAACCTCTCCCCTGGGAGCCGCCCTGACGGAGGGGGGACCTGGGGGCTTGTGGGTTGGGATGGAGGGGAGCAGGGGAGATGTGGGGTGTATGGGGAGGGGGGTTTAGGGGCATGCATATACCTGCCAGAGATGGAATCTGCCTGGGGTCGGGGGCTGGAGGGATGCTGAGAGGGTGTATGGTGGGGTGTGTGTATTAGGTGTGTGTGACACCGTGTGTAGGAAGCTTGGGGTTGGAGGGGAGGTGTGTTCCCCCTCAGGTGTCTTGGCTGTCCCGCCGTGAGGTATAGGGAGCAGAGGGGAGAGGGGAGAGGGAGGGATGGAGGGAGGGAAATGAAAGAGTGAAGGTGCTCTGCTAAGTATTGCCCCCCGGGACACAGAGCGAAGTCTGAATCAGGCCTTCCTTCACCTCCAAGTGTTATTCTCTCGCTCCCTCCATCTCATCTCTCCCTCCCCCGCTTTCTCTCTCTACCTCCATCTCCATTCCTCCCTCCTATTACTTCCGCTCCCTACTGCCTACATTTTGAATCATAGTTTTCTTTATCTGCAACAGTCTCAATAGACAAGTCAGCAAGGTATGAATATTTATTGAAAATGTATCTAGTTATATTCACCTCTGCTTGGCCCTGTGAACAAAAAGTTTTGATCAGTGAATGACATTAAACCACAGTAGTTTAACAACTATTCACACATGCATTCTACTATTCTACCTCAGTTGTAGCTATCTCAAAAAGTATTTGAGATACACAATTTCCTCTAGTCTCATGACTCAATCATCTTGCAAGGACCTGGTCAGATTGTGTGTTTGGTTTATTTAAACTGTTTTAGTAAAAACCTAAACCCTGAAGAAGACACTGTGTTGCTGAAACGTTGGTTATTGAGGTGTGCAACTTTCTTTCTTTGTATACTACACTGAACTAAAATATAAAGCAACATGTAAAGTGTTGGTCCCATGTTTCATGAGCTGAAATAAAAGATTCCAGAAATGTTCCATATGCACAAAAAGTTTATTTCTCTCAAATGTTGTGCACAAATATGTTTACATCCCTGTTAGTGAGAATGTATATTTTGCCAAGGTAATCCATCCACCTAACAGGTGTGGCATTTCAAGAAGCTGGTTAAATAGGATGATCATTACACAGGTGCACCTTGTGCTGAGGACAATAAAAGGCCACTCTAAAATGTGCAGTTTTGTCACACAACGCAATGCCACAGATGTCTCAAGTTTTGAGGGAGGGTGCAATTGGCATGCTGACTGCAGGAATGTCCACCAGAGCTTTTGCCAGAGAATCTACAGTTAATTTCTCTACCATAAGCCGCCTCCAGCGTCGTTTTAGAGAATTTGGCAGTACGTCCAACCGGCCTCACAACCGCAGACCACATGTAACCACACCAGCCCAGGACCTTCACATCCGGGATCGTCTGAGACCAGCCACCTGGACAGCTGATGAAACTGTGGGTTTGCACAACTGAAGAATTTCTGCATAAACTGTCAGAAACCGTCTCAGGGAAGCTCATCTGCGTGCTCGTCGTCCTCAGCAGGGTCTTGACCTGACTGCAGTTTGGCGTCTTAACCGACTTCAGTGGGAAAATGCTCACCTTCGATGGCCACTGGCACACTGGAGAAGTGTGCTCTTCACGGATGAATCCCGGTTTCAAATGTACCAAGCAGATGGCAGACAGCGTGTATGGCGTCATGTGTGCGAATGGTTTGCTGATGGTCAACGTTGTGAACAGAGTTCCCCATGGTGGCGGTGGGGTTATGGTATGGGCAGGCCTATGCTACAGACAACAAACACAATAGCATTTTATTAATGGCAATTTGAATGCACATAGATACCGTGACGAGATCCTGAGGCCCATTGTTATGTCATTCATCCGCCGCCATCACCTCATGTTTCAGCATGATAATGAACAGCCCCATGTCACAAGAATCTGTACACAATTCCTGGAAGCTGAAAATGTACCAGTTCTTCCATGGCCTGCATACATTTACATTTTAGTCATTTAGCAGACACTCTTATCCAGAGTGACTTACAGTTAGTGAGTGCATACATTTTTATTTTTTCATACTGGCCCCCCGTGGGAATCGAATCCACAACCCTGGCGTTGCAAGCGCCATGCTCTACCAACTGATCTACACAGGGCTATTCTCACCAGACATGTCACCCATTGAGCATGTTTGGGATGCTGTGGATCGACGTGTACGACAGCGTGTTCCAGTTCCAGCCAATATCCACCAACTTTGCACATCCATTGAAGAGGAGTGGGACAACATTCCACAGGCCACAATCAACAGCCTGATCAACTATGCAAAGGAGATGTGTCGCGCTGCATGGGGCAAATGGTGGTCACACCAGAGTCTGACTGGTTTTCTGATCCACACCTGTACTTTTTTTTAACCCCTTTTTCTCCACAATTTCGATCTTGTCTCATCGCTGCAACTCCCAATAGGGATCAGGAGGCAAAGGTCGAGTCATGCATCCTCCGAAACATGACCCGCTAAACTGCGCTTCTTAACACCTGCCCGCTTAACCCGGAAGCCAGCCGCACCAATGTGTTGGAGGAAACACTGTTCAACTGACGACCGAGGTCAGCCTGCAGGCGCCCGGCCCGCCACAAGGAGTTGCTAGAGCGCGATGAGACAAGTAAAACCCCCCCGGCCAAACCCTCCCCTAACCCGGACGACGCTGTGCCAATTGTGTGCCGCTCTATGGGACTCCAGATCACGGCCGGTTGTGATACAGCCCGGGATCGAACCCTTAGACCGCTGCACCACTCGGGAGGCCACCTTACCTTTTTTTTAAAGGTATCTGTGACCAACAGATGCATATCTGTGTTCCCAGTCATGTTAAATCCATAGATTAGGGCCTAATGAATTTATTTCAATTGACTGATTTCCTTATATGAACTGTAACTCAGTAAAATCTTTGAAATTGTTGCATGTTGCATTTCTATTTTTGTTCAGTGTATATAAACGGTTTAAACGCCCATCCTCCTCTCTTCTCTCTCTCTCTCTGTTTACCATATGTAAATGCTTGTATGAAGCTGCAGGAGTAGGGCTGAAAGAGGAAAGTTAAAGAGGTCAGGAGGAGCAGAGCGTGTCTGAAAGAGATGCCATTTTCCCTCCAGCTCCCACAACACAACAGAATCGAGGAGAGCACACTCAGACACACACACAGATACTCACACACACAGACATGCACACACACACAGACAGAGCAGAACTTGGGTTGTGTGTTGTGTATGACCAAGGCCACCGTGCACAAAGGGGACGGCTGCTCAACCCGCCCTGGATGGGAGGCTGCAGCTGGAGGAAGAAAGTCCTTGAAAAGGGTGTGTGTTTGTGTGCGTGCGTGCATTTCCACGCTTGCTTATGTGCAGTATTTTGCTTGTTGTGCTGTGTAACAATGTGTACCACCTTTACTGTAAATACATTGGTATTAGGGACAAATCGTAAAATGTTTCAAGAGCTTTGTTCCTATTTTGTAGTCCAGTGAGTAGACAGTTACCTAATTCCTCTATCACATCCAATGCTTTTGTTTGGCCTATGGCATCCTGCCCAGTTGTGTACGATTGTTTTTTAAAGATAAAGTTTATTTTAAACAGAATGTATCATTGAAAGAGATTGCATTCGGCCATCAGTGCCTCTTCAAGAAAAAATTGTTTTACCTTTATTTAACTAGGCAAGTCAGTTAAGAACAAATTCTTATTTACAATGACGGCCTACACTGGCCAAATTGTGCGCCGCCCTATGGGACTCCCAATCACGGCCGGTTGTGATACAGCCTGGAATCGAACCAGGGGGTCTGTAGTGACACCTCAAGCACTGAGATGCAGTGCCTTAGACAGCTGTGCCACTCGGGAGCCCAAATGTTGGTGCATGCATGACCAACACGCTCTCACAGTCTCACTACAGAATTAGATGTTCATCCATGTCCTCCAAATGTCACATTTCGAAGTGTTTTTATTGCTCCCGCTGCACTGTATCATTCCATTTCTCCAAACATCACATTTCGAATTTAAGGGTTAAGTTTAGGCACTCATTCCGAATGGTTTAATTAAGGGTTAAGGTTTGGGATAGGGTTAAAACCAAATATAAAAAACCAGTGTCCACGACTGGGATTCAACACACAACCTTCTGATCCAGAGTCATGGGATTATGCCCCACAACACCCTAGCAAAACCCAAGCCTACATGATGGTAATAGCGCTCACTGTTGCCCCTAGTGGCCGGTTTTGAAGGCATTTCCCGACGTCCTCAGGACATGGATAGATTCCGATTTCGATGTCAATCTTGAACGACCTAGCTGTGCATGACGCCTCACCAGATTCAGAGCATGACGCCTCACCCGATTCAGAGTTGTAAGAAAGTTTTCTGGTGTTGCACAAGATGTACAACACATCAATCATCATACCACACCTGGACAATCATAATAGAATAGCATAATAACAGAGCACGCCCCTGTAAATTGTTTACTTTTGTCAAGTCATTACAACACCTAATCACTTGTTGATAATCTGCATATTGTCATAAAAGGATATCATCCATCCCAACGCGTTTGATTGATGGAGAAAAAAACTATTAATTTATAGATTCATATAGGTGACTATACAGACCTATTCAGAATCAATGCTCACTATTTTTAGAACTGCTAAACAAGAAATCGAAAGGCACACGTGTCAACGGCCCCATTTGTAATTTAGCATGTATACTTTGAACCACAACCCCATTTATAAGACAACAGGGTTTCAAATAGTAGCTATATAATAGGTTCATACATTTACTAGTTCCTGTAGGCCTATATTGTCTGCAATGTGTTTTGTTTATCTGTTGCATGGGTGCTGTCTGAAGTGAATTCAATTAGGCTAGCTAGAGCGAAGAAGAACTAAAATCCGCGACTCCGCGGCGGGTTGTCGGGTTTCAGCACCTTGGACACTTCCTCTCTCTCCAGGATTTCCTAAACCTAGCGCACTGGCTCTGCTAGGCATGGCGCGGGACTGTTTGGCTTGCAGGGGAGAGAGATCGAGAGAGACAGAACGGTACGTGGAGGGATAAAGGAGAGAACACAGCTCTCTACACAATCAAATGTGTCCCTATACAATGACATGTCTGGCGCAAACAAGAGGCGAAAGAGAAGCTGTGGCAAGACTTCTCTTTACCCAACATGTTCTCTTTCCCACGTACAGGGTGATAACACTTTTCCCACAAAATAAATTATGTTATCTAAAAGCACCGTTTGTATTATTATTTGGATAGGCCTATAGCCTACGCCTACGCCTGTCTTCACACACCTTATCATATACGTGAATACCTGGTTGGATTAATAGGCTATCATCAAAGGCCTAAAGGAAAATATGAGGCAGATACAAACCCATCTTGACTACTCAACAGTTGGCAGGTTGAACGAGCAATTTAACCCTTTCAGAAGTGTAAATTGAGGTGCCTGTGTCGTCTACAATTTGCACCGTATGTTCTTGTTGTTGACAGGGCACTGGAGAGTCGGCCCATAGGTTGGTAACATTCGAACATAAATGTTTAGGAGTTCTTAAACGGAGAGTCAAGAAAACAAGACTCGGTGAGAAAAAATAAATAGCAAGCCCCAATAGCTTTGGGATTAAGACCGTGAGTGGGGCCAAGCTTTGCTGCCACTGTCGCCTGCCAAGAGCGGCGGGGGTCCCCTCGGCGGCCCGGGCTCTGCCTTTCTCTCCCAACAAGCTGAACCGCCTCCCCCCGGCTACAGAAATTACTGCTTTATTATCATGTAGAGTCACCACTTAATACTAACCAGCACCACGGAAAACATTTCACATTCTTCAATCTACAGATGGAGATGGATGGATAATCATGCATTCACGCGCTACAACGTCACTCTGGCTATCATGTTGTTTTTGTTGGCTCAATTTTAGGTTAGGTAATAACATGACAGCAAAATGGTGAGGAGGAGGATATAATAATAATAATAATAATAATAAAACGCATAAAACTCATACAAACTCATACAAATATAATGACGGTACTTTCTTTTGCGTAAAAACAGAAATATTCGTAGTTTCTTGCCATAAAGCAGGCTATTTACACATTTATCATAGACAACTGGCTACTTTTCTTTGAATAATTGTTGAATTTACCTTAATTCACTAATTGCTTCAGATTAATTCTTAGACGAGTTATTTATGTACAGCAACAATGTGCGAATAAATTTATATTATTATGAATGCATAAAGTTGCCAATGTTGTTGTAATTGTTCATGTTGTTCTTGTTCTGATTTAAAACGTTATCTTAAATGAGAATACGCAATGGTTCAACATTAACACCTATAGGGCTACTTAACCAACTCATTATACAAAACAACTGCTCAAACTTAGTTTTAAACCAGCCTCGCCTCTCCACTAACAACCATTAGCGTCTGCATGATGTTTGCACTGCCGCGACTAACTTAAATGATGATCTGGGTAAATATTGAAATTTCCCTCGATTGATGGCTGTACTCTGTTAAAGCGGCGGGCGACCAGGATCTCCCTATTGATGAGGCCCCCCTATCTTAATCCTGTGCATTTCCCTGTAAATAGCTTTCTGCATGAGAAAGGGCCTGCCTGGGTCCTCCTCCCCTCTCATCCCCTCCACTCCACACACACACGCATACTGTAGAGAGTCAAATGATAGCCTAATGCAGGGAGGGTTTTGTAGCATTAACTCTTGTTCAGCTACTCCCATCTCCCATTGCATCCCATTCAGGGTAATTTAAGGCGGGTATCATGCCATGTAAGACGGCCCCCTCACTTCGTAGGCCGCTTTAAGGTGATGGCTGCAGGCATCAACTCCACTAGGTCATCTTGTCACAGACAGAAGACGAAGAAGAGGTGAAAAGAAGAAAGAAAATGGAAGATGATCCGCAGGTTTTTGTTCTGTGCCTTGGTGTCATCAGAAGTTTAATTTAGATTAAATTGAAACAATCAACGCTTTAATGTCTAATTGGCCTAATTGTATCAGAGAAAGATCTTGCTGATTGGTGATATTAGACAAAAAGCACGTCTGTTTCTTATAGGGATTGATAGTGGAGCTACAGCAGACAAATAGAAAATTGAAGATTATAGACCTGTTTACGCCGTTTAGGTCCATTCTGTAACGAGGAAGTAACAAAACGAGAGTGACCACGATTTTGCAAAAGTCCTCAAAAAATATCGTGTCCCTCTCAGCAAAATGAAAGTTTATTAGCCTATTTATGCTAGCATGGTTGAAGGTTTATGTCGACCTCAAGGTAGGCTACCGACCATTATTTAAAGGGGTAACCATGACAACTGAGTCCTGATTGGCCACCCAGGCACGGGGATTAAAGGAGAGCGTCACACAATTTGAATACGGATGTGCCTCGCGCCAGCACAGCCGGACACAGTGATGCGAAAAGTGTCGACGTGAGGTGAGAGGAGGCGAAGAAGTGGAACCTAAAAACAAAAGATGACAGAATAATAAAAGAAAGTGCCATTTACAACAACAACAAAATAATAACTTTGCTACAGCCCATGTAACGTATTCTCTACTCCCGGGAAAAACAGGCTTTCCATGTGACCATTTTTACGCAGCCCGTCAATGAAGAGGAATAGGTGCTTTTTAAATTCACCTTTCTATCTTCTGGATTCCGGATTGTGACAAGTGCCAGGACAGGACAGGGGCGCCCAGAACCAGAAGTACAGAAGAGGAAGTTCGGAGAGTGTTCGCCTAAAGCCTGCCTTTAAACGGTAGGGGATAGGGTCTTCTCACCACCCACCCACCTGACGGAACATTCGCGTCTGCTTTGTCCCAAATCCCGGAGCCAAGACGTTGCTGCGCAGAGAGCCGTGTGGCCCCAGACCCAGCACCGGAGCCTGCGTGGGAAGGTCGGCTCTCGGTGTCCTCCAGACCGGCGGGATGATGGTCCACTGCGCGGGGTGCGACAGGCCCATCCTGGACCGGTTCCTGCTTAACGTGTTGGACCGAGCCTGGCACGCCAAATGCGTCCAGTGCTGCGAGTGCAACTGTAATCTGACAGAGAAGTGCTTCTCCCGGGATGGGAAGCTCTATTGTAAAATTGACTTTTTCAGGTAAGGATTCAGATTGGGGATTCAGGCGAAAAGCAGGGCTTGCCAAAAACTCAGTAAGGAGAATTATAAGCATCCTGCTTCTCAAGATTGTCATTCTGGATTTTGTTTTTTTGTTTTTTGTTCGTCAATGGATTTGTTTCAAATCAAATGCTGAAATGGATTTCATGTCACAATGCTCAAAATAGCTTTCGTTTTAGCGTCACACATAATTAACCGGATATTATTTTGTAGGCCTACACATTGTTTTGTGGAAATGGATATGGTTTACCAAGGCCTATTTCACAGGATGTATTTCACCTATAGGCGAGATAGCATACATATAAGTTACTTGAATTGTTTAAGAATGTCACTTCAAAATAATAATATTTCTATCCTATAGGCTACAGAAGTAATATTGCAGCAATGGCACTTTGGCATCTTGGCATTCAGTGTCACATTGGTTTTGCAACAAAAAATAATAGAATTATTAGGCCTATACATTAATCATAGTTATAGATTCACTTTGAATATCACAACAATATTTAGCATTTTGACAGAACTATATAATAATTGCCTAATATGTCCACTTTATCACTCTTTGTCTTCACGAAGTGTGTTTTTTTAAAGAAACAAAGTGTGTTTTCTGACAATACGAAGCATTAACTTAATTAATAATTGTTATTATGACACCAATAATATCACTTGTATTTATAAATCCATATTATGGAGTTGAATATTCTTAATATTATGTGGGCTTGAATATTCACTCTTCGCTTAATCCATTCATGGCGACATGGCAGTTTAAATCTATTTCTGAATCAGCTACATTTTCCTCACACCCGTTCTCTCTGTTTTCACTTTTGTTTGTTCCAATAGATTTTAAAACCTCTCCATTAGGCCTACACTAGCCGCTCAGTTCTTCAAAGTGTTCCATGTAATTAAGTGATAAGTATAGGCCCTTGTCTGTGTCCGCGCACACTCATAGCATCATACCAATTATTTATGTGTCAGCTTTTTCCCCTCTCCCCAAACAAATTGTTTAATGACATGTAAGGCCCAGTGTTTAAGCCTTTGTGATGGCATTGTTGCCCCCAAACGACCTTGACCATCATATTAGCCATCTCCCATCAAGCCGTGGATTTAAATGGTCCTACCATTAGCCAGGCGAAACAGTAATCACCCTAATGTGGCCATTTGTTGTGTAAGTAGAGCGGTGCCGGGGGAGGCTGGGCCCGGGCCGTGCATGTGAAAGGATACAGTGGAGCGATACCA
Organism: Coregonus clupeaformis; assembly: GCF_020615455.1. Classification (NCBI taxonomy): domain Eukaryota; kingdom Metazoa; phylum Chordata; class Actinopteri; order Salmoniformes; family Salmonidae; genus Coregonus; species Coregonus clupeaformis. The sequence continues at coordinate 25,491,560 of NC_059200.1, forward strand.
TTGCAAATGGATCTTGAGAGAGAGAGAGAGAGAGAGAGAGAGAGAGAGAGAGAGAGAGAGAGAGAGAGAGAGATTCCGTAGACTACATTAGTGTTCAAATAAAGGGGGCTTGCCTGAACCGCTCGTTCAGTCGTACCCTCATGCAACCGCTCCCCCCCCCCCCTCACACACACACCCTCTCCAATACTCGTATTATAATTGAAATATTTTCAATTCATGCTTTTTTATTTGTCCTGGAGGCGACGCCATGTTGATGAGAGAGATTACCAAATCAGCATGAGAGGCGCATGACGAGGTTTCTGGCTCGTGATGAGGTGGATTAGGCCTATTTATTTCACATCCGAGAGAGAAACACAAAATAAAGCTTCCCATTCCCCATCACTTTATCTAGGCCTTCAGTAGCAAACATTTTCTTCCAATGCAACACAAGCATTTTCAACCGATTTATCGAGTTATCCCTGGAAATGTTGAGACGTTGAATTATGCTATTGTATTCATCTGTCTATCTAAATAATAAAAGTCTATTCACCAAGGTTTTTGCATGTGAAGAGGGTGAATGTGGATTAACAGGAGATTTTCACGGTAAAATGTTCTATTCGGTTTAATCCTCGGATATCTCCGTGGTCACAATGTGTTGACTGTCACTAATGCGTTATCATGGGTTTATTAATATAACAACTCCATCAAAAATGTGAAAATTAAGGTTTTTCTCTTCAACGTTGAAAATATGTCTGTCGCACATTGTAGGCTATTTTGTATCAAGTAGGATGTTAGATTTGAACGAAAATTATTTCGAAATAGACTACCTTTCCTTCAATGATGGCAAATATGTAATAGCCTGCAATAAAACAAATATATTAAATATGTTATTTATTATTTATCAAGATTATGGTTATTTTTGCTATTATTGTTATTATTAGGCCTATTATTATTATTATTATTATTAAAGGCTATCTGTAGTCATTGTTGTAACAGGCCTTTTATCTTGTTATGTAAAATCTCTTTACGACAGATTTTGTCAGATTTCGTGGTTGCAATTTTAAATTCAAGCTACTCGCCAAAACATTTGCATTGCCCACAGTTACATAATTCACTATAGGCCTATAATTTTCGTTTCTTTAATAAGACTCACGTTAGTTGGGCGCCCTCTACTTATTTCCTTAAGTTAAAACTGTCAAATTTCCACCTCAAATTCAGAATGTTGTTTTTTATTTCAGTCTCAGCGTGATTTTACATCAACATCCATGTTGTCTCTGTCCTCTCGCTTTCTTTTCAGGAGGTTTGGGACGAAGTGCGCAGGATGCCTCCAAGGCATCTCTCCCAGCGATCTGGTGCGCAAGGCGCGCAGCAAGGTGTTCCATCTCAACTGCTTCACGTGCATGGTGTGCAACAAGCAGCTGTCCACGGGCGAGGAACTCTACATCATCGACGAAAATAAATTTGTGTGTAAAGAAGACTACCTGAGCTCAGGGGCGATCAAGGAAGTAAACTTGAATTCAGGTAGGCTAATTATGGTTAAAGGCCCAGTGCACTCAAAAACGTGATTTTCCTGTGTTCCACACTATGAGGTAGGAATATTGTGTAATAGTGTAAATGATAATAATGCCCATTTAGTGGAAGAGCTGTTTGAAAATAAATTTCAGCCTGTTTTGGTGGGATGGAGTTTTGGCCTGCCTGGTGATATCACCAGGTGGTAAATTAGTTAATAGAGGAATAAGAACGAGAGTTCCAAACCTCTCTGACAATAACAGCTATTTTTCCATTTTCTCCTCCCCACTCAGACCACTCTCAGACAGTCCTAGCAGAATTCTTGCTTGAGAAGAATAGCTAAGAATCTATTTTTGTTTCTTTTTTACCATTTTAATTTAAAACAATCACAGTAAGGTACCTAATTGTGACCCAGAAATTATTTGATATTGAGATAAAACGGCTGCATTGGACCTTTAAGGGTTTTAATAGTAAGTCTTCTTATATTACCGCATGGATACAAACATATAAATGTTCTGTTGGACTTGGAAAATGTCTATAGGCCTACGGATGTCTGAAAATAAGGGACCTTTATCTTTATTGATTTACTGATTGTTTCAACGTGGGATCCCACGTTACCATACACTGGTACACATCCAATCAAATCAAAACCATAGACTGCTTATGGTGGAGAATTAAACGACTTGTTCATGATATGAAATGCCGCTACTGCATGGTTGTATTTGTTGGCATCCTAAAATAGGATAGGCCTATATCACATCTTTACATATCCTTTGCAAACTAAAATGCATGAATTCGAAAACCTATTATGTTACTCTGCATCTTAAAAAAAACAATATCCAGAGGCATAACCTATATAGCCACCGGCCGCCGTGGCCGTATTCAGTCCTATACGCCTCTGTCAGGAAATTCAGAACCATGGACAGGGTGCGTGTCTGAGCGTTAGCTCCGACTCTGCATGATTTGGGGTAGGCTGTCGCCTGCGTCCAATCTCACCGCTGTTGAAGTAGTCTTATTTATGGATACGAATTTTTTATTCTATTCTATTTGATTATATTCTGTACTTTCCTATTTTAGCTGCAGTGTCGTATAGCGCCTAACGTCACATTGTCAAACATGGGAAAGGGGGATACCTAGTCAGTTGTACAACTGAATGTATTAAACTGAAATGTGTCTTCCGCATTTAACCCAACCCCTCTGAATCAGAGAGGTGCGGGGAGCTGCCTTAATCGACATCCACGTCATCGGCTCCCGGGGAACAGTGGGTTAACTGCCTTGCTCAGGGGCAGAACTACAGATTTTTACCTTGTCAGCTCGGGGATTCAATCCAGCAACTTTTCGGTTACTGGACCAACGCTCCTACCCGCCAGGCTACCTGCCGCCCCATGTGTAGGCCTATATGGAGAATTCGTCTGCAAGTAACTTCTCCTCTAATTAACTCTAAACATATATCTCTAAAATGTAATGAATCAATGGCGTTGTTATTGATAAGAAATAACGCTACATTTTAGTGTGTTTGGAACCTTTGATAGGCCTAAGTCAACAACAACAACTTTCAGAAAAGCGTATTGTGTTCGAGGAGTTGTTAGGCTCCCATCACTGGCACTAGATTTTGTCTTTAGATCAACAAGGTGACGAATAACATTTGTATCATCGAAAGACGTGACATTGATTTTGACCCCTCGTTGCGTGTCTGTTGCTTCAAATATGAACAACATATGACTACTGACATCATTGCTGGCTCAATGGCCCGCATATAGAGCATGTGTAGCCTAGTGTTTGATGATGTTCCCCAACAAAGCATATCCGCGTCGCTGAATGCATCTGACCATATAGCTAAGGCTTATCAATGCTATAATTTCCTGTTTGATAAATTGCTCAAACAGCCATCCCCTAGGACAATGGCATGCTGTTATCTTGCGACGCAGCGGGTCCTTGGGGATCCCTTTTTTGTTTCACATTACATGTATAATTTATATTTCCATATCTCGATCTGCTTCAGGTCACACGCGGGCAGGGTTGAGTTGAGTTGGTTAAACCTATTTTATTTGTGACTAGATTTAAACGGCTAAATCCAGGCATTTAGACTGTTTCATATTGACTTACATTGGAAAAGTGTATTTTTTATAAAAGGCACTGAAAGGGCTTCCATAGGCTATTTGTATTTTGTGAGGCGTCATTGTTTCACGTATTCTGATTTATTTGTGATTGGACAGGCTACAGCAAAAATCTAGCAGTACACAGAAGACCTCATGATATCTCCGATTGAGACCTTTCCATTCTCTCTCGTTCCCCAGTGTCATCATGCACAGACAGAAGTTTATCGCCGGACCTCCAGGACCCGATGCAGGACGACACAAAAGAGACGGACAATTCCACGTGCTCAGATAAGGACACGAACAATAACGAGAATGAGGAGCAGAGTTCGGGTACGAAGCGGCGAGGTCCGCGAACCACCATCAAAGCCAAGCAGCTGGAGACGCTGAAGGCTGCCTTCGTGGCCACGCCGAAACCCACCCGACACATCCGGGAACAGTTGGCCCAGGAGACGGGACTCAACATGCGGGTTATACAGGTAGAAGAGTAGTCTATACTTCACTTGAGACTAAACATTTTTGGTTGATAAAGAGCCTGGTTTTTATTTGGCCAAGTTAGAATTTCTATTCCCATATAGAATAGAATAGAATAGAATACAAGCTCTGGGTGGATGTGTTAATTTCCCAGGTCCAGTTGAGAAACGTTATGTGTTTTTTTATAAGTTCCTTTTATTTATTTTTTATTTTTTGAGAACCGCTATTTTTTAATAGGCTACGTGGTGTTGTAAGCAACGTGGGCCTGTCTGCTGTTCTCGACATTCTTGATGAATTAGAATAGATTGGATTTTAATTTCCCCTGAAATTAGAGCGAGATTTAATTGAAGACTTAATTGACAAAGTGAGAGTGAAAAGAAGAAATGTCACAACATTAGGTTATTATGAGGTTATTATCTAGTCCAAATCCCTAAAGCTATGTGTAAAATGAAATAGGCCTATAACTGACCTACCTTTCTATGGAGGGAAAAACATATTTGGAATAAAACATGAGAAAAATAACCTTTTACTGAAAACGTTGAAAACAAGACACATTCAAATGAAATGCTGATTGACAAATCCATAGGATCGTCAATCAGTTATTGAACCTCCCTCACCGGGAAATGGGAATGGGTCTAGAAACCACAATATTAATTCGAGATGTTTATAGCGTTTGTGATATTTTTGTAATATTTAGTTACACTATCATGTGATATAATAATATCATTGAAATGACTATTTCTTAAGATTGAGTTCAGATTTTTTTTTAAATACATTTTTCGATTTTGAGTAATCACACATTGGCAATTTGGCTAGGCTATTTATCTTCTATTGTATGTAGACTCCTGTTTGATAGGTTTGGTTCTTTAAAGCAACACATAAATTATGATTAGATTAATATGAATGAAAGATGGAAGACATTCGTTTTTTAATAATATGACAGGACTATTATATTTTCTGTTGATTTCTTAGTTATTCTTAAAGAAAGTATAATAAGCAGATTGCCTGCACTGTCAAAAGTAGGACAAGAGGCTTTCTATAAAAGGCATAGGCTATCCAGTATGTACATATTTAAATATGTATCTGTAGCCATAGGCCTTTAAATATTATAAATATCATGCACTGTTATTGCTTTTAACAGCCAATAATTTAACAACAATGTCCTTACAAAAAAAAGCCCACAGCACTGCACAGAAATACTGTGAACAGGTGATAAAGGAAGGTGTTATAGTGATAAAGTAAAACAGTGTATTAACATCCCAACCATTGCACATTCCAACCAAGACAAAGGAGACGTTTTAGGGAGCAGGAGTTCAGTTCAGTCAAGGAAGTTAAAATACTCCTTTATTTTGTATGAGGTTTTTTCACTTCCTGAATTGACTGAAATGAAAACTGAATTGACCTCTAACCCTGTTAGGGAGATCTGATGTGAGATCATGGTCACTGTGAGTGAGAGGGACATAACATTACTGTTTACCTCCTAGAAGTGGAAATGTGGAATTTATC
>NC_059200.1:25499623-25689623 GCF_020615455.1 Coregonus clupeaformis
CTGAATATTTTAGTGTCTGGGTTGGACTGTGAGATATGGACAGTGTCCATGTTTGTTAGTTTACCTCCACCGCCTCCATCCCACTTTGTTCATATTCCTCCCATTTCTCCAGTTATCTCATTTATATCTAAGTGGAGCTCCTTATTTCTATAGGTGATGTGCCTGAGAAAAGCTATTTTCTAGATTTGTTTCTATCTCTTTTAATCTATTTGCTGTGTTGAGACCGGTCTCAAGACAGCAAACAAACAAACAAAAAATCGTTGCAGAACGTACATAAAACGAGCAATGCATTCAACAACTACAGAATTATAATTCCTGTATGAGAATAAGCATAGTTAAATAGCACTCCAAGTCTGTGGAATGGACAATGTACAAATGGACAAAACAATTAAGGTCTGAAATGAAGGTGGATTTAATTTGATGGTGATTTGATTTGATGATGATTAGGAGTAGGCCTTGTCATTTTAACTACCTTGTAGTTTTTCATTTGTTTTTAATTCTCTGCAAAGTGTTTTGTAACACTAATGTGAAATGGATTATGAATACATCTGGTGAGGATTACTATCCATTGTAGACAAGAAATGAAATAAAGTTAGATTTGATTCGACTTTGATTACGACATTCTGTGTGCGTGACACGCTTGTCTAAAATGCAGTATAAATAAAGTTTGTTCATTCCGTGAAAATGAAAATGATCTAAAATCAAATAAAAATAGTTTTGAATCTTTCTCTTGGTCCTAGGTGTGTAACTATTTCCTCATAGATGTGATGTCATTTGATAACTCACTATCTCTTCCTCTCCGTCCTCATAGTTGTGATGTCATTTGATAATTCACTATCTCTTCCTCTCCGTCCTCATAGTTGTGATGTCATTTGATAACTCACTATCTCTTCCTCTCCGTCCTCATAGATGTGATGTCATTTGATAACTCACTATCTCTTCCTCTCCGTCCTCATAGATGTGATGTCATTTGATAACTCACTATCTCTTCCTCTCCGTCCTCATAGATGTGATGTCATTTGATAACTCACTATCTCTTCCTCTATGTCCTCTAGGTGTGGTTCCAGAACCGTCGGTCTAAGGAGCGGAGGATGAAGCAGCTGAGTGCTCTGGGGGCCCGGCGGCACGCCTTCTTCAGAGGGCCCCGGAGGATGAGGCCCCTGGGGGGACGACTGGAGGACCCAGACATACTGGGGCCTGGGGCCTACGGATATTACACAGGTAAGATACACTCCCTGTTTGAGTGGTAAAATACACTCACTGTTCATTGTCTTACATCAGACATTATGAATCTGTCGGGTTGGACTGCGTGTTGTGTAGGAATGACACCACCTGTTGGAAGACAATGCTCATTGTTAGCTTACAAGTGATCTTTGGTGAAGATTTTAGTGATACACAACACACAATTACCCCCAACATGGTTTTCGTCAGGAATGCCATTGCCCACCTCTGTGCTGCCCAGCTCTGTCTAAACTGCGGGGAGACAAGGGTGTCGACTGCTCATCAAGTGAACTACTGGAACAACATAGAGGAGTCTGAAATATAGAAGTGAAAATGAATGTTAAAATTAAGGCAGAGAATTCCTGAATGGGCTGAAGTGAACAACCACAGAATGATAAAAACAAGAGCATTTGTCAGTTGATTATCCCAACAGTACAAAGCTGAATAGAGATGTCTCTGAGGAATGAGTCCTATACTGCAGGGGTTCCCAAACATTTTCTTGCAATTCTATACATTTTTACATGTCTAATGTGTATTCATGTGATATTTGAGTGACTCAAACATTACAACAAAATCTATGAGCTAAAGAAACCTAGCTCAACAATGTTAGCTGACATGGCTGACAAGTGATACATAGCTCTCTCTAAGGTATGCAATGACTGACATGACAAGAGGGAAACTGATGATGCACTAGCCAATTTAGAAATTGCACCTTGTGCAGTCTACTATTACAACTTTCATGAGTAAGTTGAAAGCTGGACTATGTTCCATATTTTTTTATATATATAAATATATATATACAGTACCAGTCAAAAGTTTGGACACACCTACTTATTCAAGGGTTTTTCTTTATTTTTACTATTTTCTACATTGTAGAATAATAGTGAAGACATCAAAACTATGAAATAACACATATGGAATCATGTAGTAACCAAAAAACAAATCAAAATATGTTTTATATTTGAGATTCTTCAAAGTAGCCACCCTTTGCCTTGATGACAGCTTTGCACACTCTTGGCATTCTCTCAACCAGCTTCATGAGGAATGCTTTTCCAACAGTCTTGAAGGAGTTTCTACATATGCTGAGCACTTGTTGGCTGCTTTTCCTTCACTCTGCGGTCCAACTCATCCCAAACTATCTCAATTGGGTTAGGTTGGGTGATTGTGGAGGCCAGGTCATCTGATGCAGCACTCCATCATCCTTCTTGGTCAAATAGCCCTTATACAGCCTAGAGGTGTGTTTTCGGGTCATTGTCCTGTTGAAAAACAAATGATAGTCCCACTAAGCACAAACCAGATGGGATGGCGTATCGCTGCAGAATGCTGTGGTAGCCATGCTGGTTTAGTGTGCCTTGAATTCTAAATAAATCACAGACAGTGTCACCAGCAAAGCACCCCCACACCATCACACCTCCTCCACCATGCTTGATGGTGGGAACCACACATGCGGCGATGATCCGTTTCACCTACTCGGTCTCACAAAGACGGGGAAACTGCCGACCCCTCACGCCCCCAGGGGGTGCGCCCCACAGTTTGGGAACCACTGCTATACTGAAACAGAGCAGCGTCCGTCCACTGTAATACAAGGGAGCCTTGAACGATAGAACAAGGAGGGAGGGAGGGAAGGAGGGGGAGAGAGCAGAACAAAACCTTTATCCCTCGCTTCTAGCTCCCTCCGTTCTCAGCATTCCCTCTCTTTCGCCCTTTTGTGCCTTGGTGGAGCAGTGGCATAAGTATTAGCAGCACTACTCCCTCCATCCTTCTGGTCCTCTGCTGCTGCTGTGTGTTTGTGTGTGTGTTATTCTCACACCTCTCTCTCTATGCCCCTCCCCCCTCCCTTCCTGCGGCTGCTCCAGGTTCAGGTTGATTCTCAAGGTCTGTCGTAGCTAGCATGGTTCTGTTTGTGGGACTCAATAATTAGCTTGTTTATTTCGTTTGGAGGAAAAAAACTGGGTTTTCATTGCATTGATAAGCGGATTTATTCTTCCCCTCATTATCACAATTTGTAACATAAGGTTGGCGTGCTGCTGATGTCGTAATGTAAAGGGGAAACATTTCTCTGTCTTGTTAGAAACAAAGCATAATGAAACGCTGACTACATTTAACTGATCTTGACATAAAATGTGTGTGTGTGTCGCCAGATTGTCTATTTCAGTTGGATTAGGTAGCAAAAACAACATCATATACTATACATTAAACAAGACGTTCATATATTTGATGTGTTTGGTTAATTATTTGAGCTCTTTTCCTCTGTAATACTGACATAAAGAAGACACATTAAAGATCAAGAGTATGGTGCCTAACTGAAATGTAGAGCGGGTGATTTTCATTTCCTTTTTAGAGTTTAGTTGCTTTGAATAATAGAAGAAGAAAAATTCTAAAGTCAACTCACAAAACCCATTGCGTCCCTTCTCCTAGTACCAGTGAACAAAACCATTCCCTAACCCATTTCAACCCTTCTCCTAGTACCAGTGAACAAAACCATACCCTAACCCATTGTGTACCTTCTCCTAGTACCAGTGAACCAAACCATTCCTTAACCCATTTCTTCCCTTCTCCTAGTACCAGTGAACCATACCATTACCTAACCCATTTCGTCCCTTCTCCTTGTACCAGTGAACCAAACCATTCCCTAACCCATTAAGTCCTTTCTCCTAGTACAAGTGAACCAAACCATTCCCTAACCCATTTCGTCCCTTCTCCTAGTACAAGTGAACCAAACCATTCCCTAACCCTTTTCGTCCCTTTCCTAGTACCAGTGAACCAAACCATTCCCTAACCCATTTCGTCCCTACTCCTAGTATCAGTGAACCAAACCTTACCCTAACCCATTTCATCCCTTCTCCTAGTACCAGTGAACCAACCATTCCCTAACCCATTTCGTCCCTTCTACTAGTACCATTCCCTAACCCTTTTCGTCCCTTTCCTAGTACCAGTGAACCAAACCATTCCCTAACCCATTTTGTCTCTTCTCCTATTACAAGCAAACCAAACCATTCCTTAACCCATTTCTTCCCTTCTCCTAGTACCAGTGAACAAAACCATTCCATAACCCATTTCATCCCTTCTCCTAGTACCAGTGAACCAAACCATTCCATAACGCATTGCGTCCCCTACTCCGAATACCAGTGAACCAAACCATTCCCTAACCCATTGCGTCCTTTCTGCTGGTTCCAGTGAACCAAACCATTCCCTAACCCATTTCGTCCTTTCTCCTAGTGCCAGTGAACCACACCATTCCCTAACCCATTTTGTCCCTTCTCCTAGAATAATAGTGAAGACATCAAAACTATGAAATAACACATATGGAATCATGTAGTAACCAAAAAACAAATCAAAATATGTTTTATATTTGAGATTCTTCAAAGTAGCCACCCTTTGCCTTGATGACAGCTTTGCACACTCTTGCCATTCTCTCAACCAGCTTCATGAGGAATGCTTTTCCAACAGTCTTGAAGGAGTTTCTACATATGCTGAGCACTTGTTGGCTGCTTTTCCTTCACTCTGCGGTCCAACTCATCCCAAACTATCTCAATTGGGTTAGGTTGGGTGATTGTGGAGGCCAGGTCATCTGATGCAGCACTCCATCATCCTTCTTGGTCAAATAGCCCTTATACAGCCTAGAGGTGTGTTTCGGGTCATTGTCCTGTTGAAAAACAAATGATAGTCCCACTAAGCACAAACCAGATGGGATGGCGTATCGCTGCAGAATGCTGTGGTAGCCATGCTGGTTTAGTGTGCCTTGAATTCTAAATAAATCACAGACAGTGTCACCAGCAAAGCACCCCCACACCATCACACCTCCTCCACCTTGCTTGATGGTGGGAACCACACATGCGGCGATGATCCGTTCACCTACTCTGCGTCTCACAAAGACGAGGGAAACTGCCGACCCCTCACGCCCCCCAAGGGGTGCGCCCCACAGTTTGGGAACCACTGCTATACTGAAACAGAGCAGCGTCCGTCCACTGTAATACAAGGGAGCCTTGAACGATAGAACAAGGAGGGAGGGGAGGGAAGGAGGGGAGAGAGCAGAACAAAACCTTTATCCTCAGCTTCTAGCTCCCCTCCGTTCTCAGCATTCCTCTCTTTACGCCCTTTTGTGCCTTGGTGGAGCAGTGGCATAAGTATTAGCAGCACTACTCCCTCCATCCTTCTGGTCCTCTGCTGCTGCTGCTGTGTGTTTGTGTGTGTGTTATTCTCACACCTCTCTCTCTATGCCCCTCCCCCCTCCCTTCCTGCGGCTGCTCCAGGTTCAGGTTGATTCTCAAGGTCTGTCGTAGCTAGCATGGTTCTGTTTGTGGGACTCAATAATTAGCTTGTTTATTTCGTTTGGAGGAAAAAAAACTGGGTTTTCATTGCATTGATAGCGGATTTATTCTTCCCCTCATTATCACAATTTGTAACATAAGGTTGGCGTGCTGCTGATGTCGTAATGTAAAGGGGAAACATTTCTCTGTCTTGTTAGAAACAAAGCATAATGAAACGCTGACTACATTTAACTGATCTTGACATAAAATGTGTGTGTGTGTGCGCCAGATTGTCTATTTCAGTTGGATTAGGTAGCAAAAACAACATCATATACTATACATTAAACAAGACGTTCATATATTTGATGTGTTTCGGTTAATTATTTGAGCTCTTTTCCTCTGTAATACTGACATAAAGAAGACACATTAAAGATCAAGAGTATGGTGCCTAACTGAAATGTAGAGCGGGTGATTTTCATTTCCTTTTTAGAGTTTAGTTGCTTTGAATAATAGAAGAAGAAAAATTCTAAAGTCAACTCACAAAACCCATTGCGTCCCTTCTCCTAGTACCAGTGAACAAAACCATTCCCTAACCCATTTCAACCCTTCTCCTAGTACCAGTGAACAAAACCATACCCTAACCCATTGTGTACCTTCTCCTAGTACCAGTGAACCAAACCATTCCTTAACCCATTTCTTCCCTTCTCCTAGTACCAGTGAACCATACCATTACCTAACCCATTTCGTCCCTTCTCCTAGTACCAGTGAACCAAACCATTCCCTAACGCACTGCGTCTCTTCTCCCTAGTATCAGTGAACCAACCCATTCCCTAACCCATTTCATTCTTTCTCCTAGTACCTGTAGAACCATACCATTCCCCTAAACCATTTAGGCCCTTCTCCTAGTACCAGTGAACCAACCATTCCCTAACCCATTTCGTCCCTTCTACTAGTACCATTCCCTAACCCTTTTCGTCCCTTTCCTAGTACCAGTGAACCAAACCATTCCCTAACCCATTTTGTCTCTTCTCCTATTACAAGCAAACCAAACCATTCCTTAACCCTTTCTTCCCTTCTTCTAGTACCAGTGAACAAAACCATTCCATAACCCATTTCATCCCTTCTCCTAGTACCAGTGAACCAAACCATTCCATAACGCATTGCGTCCCTACTCCGAATACCAGTGAACCAAACCATTCCCTAACCCATTGCGTCCTTTCTGCTGGTTCCAGTGAACCAAACCATTCCCTAACCCATTTCGTCCTTTCTCCTAGTGCCAGTGAACCACACCATTCCCTAACCCATTTTGTCCCTTCTCCTAGTACCAGTGAACCAAACCATTCCTTAACCCATTTCTTCCCTTCTCTTAGTACCAGTGAACCAAACCATTCCCTAACCCATTGCGTCCCTTCTCCTAGTACCAGTGAACCAAACCATTCCCTAACCCATTTCGTCCTTTCTCCTAGTGCCAGTGAACCACACCATTCCCTAACCCATTTTGTCCCTTCTCCTAGTACCAGTGAACCAAACCATTCCTTAACCCATTTCTTCCCTTCTCATAGTACCAGTGAACCAAACCATTCCCAAACCCATTTCGTCCTTTCTCCTAGTACCATTGAACCAAACCATTCCGTAACCCATTTCGTCCCTTCTCCTAGTACCAGTTCACAAAACTATTCCCATTTCGTCCCTTCTTCTAGTACCAGTGAACCAAACAGTTCCCTAACCCATTTCTTCCCTTCTCCTAGTACCAGTGACCCATACCATTACCTAACCCATTTCGTCCTTTCTCCTAGCACCAGTGTACCAAACCGTTCCCTAACCCATTTATTCCCTTCTCCTAGTACCAGTGAACCAAACCGATCCCTAACCCATTGCGTCCCTTCTAGTACCAGTGAACCATACCATTACCTAACACATTTCATCCCTTCTCCTAGTACCAGTGAACCAAACAATTTATGTAACCCACTGCGTCCCTTCTCCTAGTATCAGTGAACCAAACCATTCCCTAACCCATTTCATCCTTTCTCCTAGTACCAGTGAACAAAAACCATTCCCTAACCCATTTCGTTCCTTCTCCTAGTATCAGTGAACCAACCACTCCGTAACCCATTTCGTCCCTTCTCCTAGTACCAGTGAAACATACCATTCTCTAACCCATTTTGGCCCTTCTCCTTGTACCAGTGAACCAAACCATTCATTAAGCCATTGGGTCCCTTCTCCTAGTACGAGTGAACCAACCATTCCCTAACCCATTTCGTCCCTTCTCCTAGTACCATTCCCTAACCCTTTTTGTCCCTTTCCTAGTACCAGTGAACCAAACCATTCCCTAACCCATTTCATCCCTTCTCCTAGTACCAGTGAACCAAACCATTCCTTAACCCAAATGCGTCCCTTCTCTTAGTACCAGTGAGCCAACCATTCCCTAACACATTGCGTCCTTTCTGCTGGTTCCAGTGAACCAAACCATTCCCTAACCCATTTTGTCCTTTCTCCTAGTGCCAGTGAACCACACCATTCCCTAACCCATTTTGTCCCTTCTCCTAGTACCAGTGAACCAAACCATTCCTTAATCCATTTCATCCCTTCTCCTAGTACCAGTGAACCAAACCATTCTTTAACCCAAATGTGTCCCTTCTTTTAGTACCAGTGAGCCAACCATTCCCTAACACATCTCTTCCCTTCTCCTAGTACCAGTGAACAAAACCATTCCATTACCCATTTCGGCCCTTCTCCTAGTACCAGTGAACCAAACCATTCTTAACCCATTGGGTCCCTTCCCCTAGAACCAGTGAACCAACCATTCCCTAACCCATTTCGGCCCTTCTCCTAGTACAAGTGAACCAAACCATTCCCTAAACCTTTTCGTCCCTTTCCTAGTACCAGTGACCAAAACATTCCCCTAACCCATTGCGTCCCTACTCCTAGTATCAGTGAACCAAACCATACCCTAACCCATTTCATCCCTTCTCCTATTATCAGTGAACCAAACCATTCCCTAACCCATTTTGTCACTTCTCCTAGTACCAGTGAACCAAACCGTTCCCCTAAACCATTGCGTCCCTTCTCCTAGTACCAGTGAACCAAACCATTCCCCTAACCCATTTCTTCCTTTCTCCTAGTACCAGTGAACATAACCATTCCCTAACACATTTCTTCCCTTCTCCTAGTACCAGTGAACAAAACCATTCCATAACCCATTTCTTCCCTTCTCGTAGTACCAGTGAACAAAACCATTCCATAACCCATTGCGTCCCTTCTCCTAGTACCAGTGAACCAAACCATTCCCTAACCCATTTCGTCCCTTCTCCTAGTACCAGTGAACCAAACCATTCCCTAACCCATTTCGTCCCTTCTCCTAGTACCAGTGAACAAAACCATTCCCTAACCCATTTCGTCCCTTCTCCTAGTACCAGTGAAACAAACCGTTCCCTAACCCATTTCGTCCCTTCTCCTAGTACCAGTGAACAAAACCATACCCTAACCCATTGTGTACCTTCTCCTAGTACCAGTGAACCAAACCGTTCCTTAACCCATTTCTTCCCTTCTCCTAGTATCAGTGAACCAACCCATTCCCTAACCCATTTCATTCTTTCTCCTAGTACCAGTGAACAAAAACCATTCCCTAACACATTTTGTCCCTTCTCCTAGTACCTGTGAACCATACAATTCCCTAACACATTTTGGCCCTTCTCCTAGTACCAGTGAACCAAACCATTCCCTAACCCATTAAGTCCTTTCTCCTAGTACAAGTGAACCAAACCATTCCCTAACCCATTTCGTCCCTTCTCCTAGTACAAGTGAACCAAACCATTCCCTAACCCTTTTCGTCCCTTTCCTAGTACCAGTGAACCAAACCATTCCCTAACTCCATTTCGTCCCTACTCCTAGTATCAGTGAACCAAACCTTACCTAACCCATTTCATCCCTTCTCCTAGTACCAGTGAACCAACCATTCCCTAACCCATTTCGTCCCTTCTACTAGTACCATTCCCTAACCCTTTTCGGTCCCTTTCCTAGTACCAGTGAACCAAACCATTCCCTAACCCATTTTGTCTCTTCTCCTATTACAAGCAAACCAAACCATTCCTTAACCCATTTCTTCCCTTCTCCTAGTACCAGTGAACAAAACCATTCCATAACCCATTTCATCCCTTCTCCCTAGTACCAGTGAACCAAACCATTCCATAACGCATTGCGTCCCTACTCCGAATACCAGTGAACCAAACCATTCCCTAACCCATTGCGTCCTTTCTGCTGGTTCCAGTGAACCAAACCATTCCCTAACCCATTTCGTCCTTTCTCCTAGTGCCAGTGAACCACACCATTCCCTAACCCATTTTGTCCCTTCTCCTAGAATAATAGTGAAGACATCAAAACTATGAAATAACACATATGGAATCATGTAGTAACCCAAAAAACAAATCAAAATATGTTTTATATTTGAGATTCTTCAAAGTAGCCACCCTTTGCCTTGATGACAGCTTTGCACACTCTTGCCATTCTCTCAACCAGCTTCATGAGGAATGCTTTTCCAACAGTCTTGAAGGAGTTTCTACATATGCTGAGCACTTGTTGGCTGCTTTTCCTTCACTCTGCGGTCCAACTCATCCCAAACTATCTCAATTGGGTTAGGTTGGGTGATTGTGGAGGCCAGGTCATCTGATGCAGCACTCCATCATCCTTCTTGGTCAAATAGCCCTTATACAGCCTAGAGGTGTGTTTCGGGTCATTGTCCTGTTGAAAAACAAATGATAGTCCCACTAAGCACAAACCAGATGGGATGGCGTATCGCTGCAGAATGCTGTGGTAGCCATGCTGGTTTAGTGTGCCTTGAATTCTAAATAAATCACAGACAGTGTCACCAGCAAAGCACCCCCACACCATCACACCTCCTCCACCTTGCTTGATGGTGGGAACCACACATGCGGCGATGATCCGTTCACCTACTCTGCGTCTCACAAAGACAGGGAAACTGCCGACCCCTCACGCCCCCAGGGGTGCGCCCACAGTTTGGGAACCACTGCTATACTGAAACAGAGCAGCGTCCGTCCACTGTAATACAAGGGAGCCTTGAACGATAGAACAAGGAGGGAGGGAGGGAAGGAGGGGAGAGAGCAGAACAAAACCTTTATCCCTCGCTTCTAGCTCCCTCCGTTCCTCAGCATTCCTCTCTTTACGCCCCTTTTGTGCCTTGGTGGAGCAGTGGCATAAGTATTAGCAGCACTTACTCCCTCCATCCTTCTGGTCCTCTGCTGCTGCTGCTGTGTGTTTGTGTGTGTGTTATTCTCACACCTCTCTCTCTATGCCCCTCCCCCTCCCTTCCTGCGGCTGCTCCAGGTTCAGGTTGATTCTCAAGGTCTGTCGTAGCTAGCATGGTTCTGTTTGTGGGACTCAATAATTAGCTTGTTTATTTCGTTTGGAGGAAAAAAAACTGGGTTTTCATTGCATTGATAGCGGATTTATTCTTCCCCTCATTATCACAATTTGTAACATAAGGTTGGCGTGCTGCTGATGTCGTAATGTAAAGGGGAAACATTTCTCTGTCTTGTTAGAAACAAAGCATAATGAAACGCTGACTACATTTAACTGATCTTGACATAAAATGTGTGTGTGTGTGCGCCAGATTGTCTATTTCAGTTGGATTAGGTAGCAAAAACAACATCATATACTATACATAAAACAAGACGTTCATATATTTGATGTGTTTCGGTTAATTATTTGAGCTCTTTTCCTCTGTAATACTGACATAAAGAAGACACATTAAAGATCAAGAGTATGGTGCCTAACTGAAATGTAGAGCGGGTGATTTTCATTTCCTTTTTAGAGTTTAGTTGCTTTGAATAATAGAAGAAGAAAAATTCTAAAGTCAACTCACAAAAAGGCCCATTGCGTCCCTTCTCCTAGTACCAGTGAACAAAACCATTCCCTAACCCATTTCAACCCTTCTCCTAGTACCAGTGAACAAAACCATACCCTAACCCATTGTGTGCCTTCTCCTAGTACCAGTGAACCAAACCATTCCTTAACCCATTTCTTCCCTTCTCCTAGTACCAGTGAACCATACCATTACCTAACCCATTTCGTCCCTTCTCCTAGTACCAGTGAACCAAACCATTCCCTAACGCACTCGTCCCTTCTCCTAGTATCAGTGAACCAACCCATTCCCTAACCCATTTCATTCTTTCTCCTAGTACCTGTGAACCATACCATTCCCTAAACCATTTAGGCCCTTCTCCTAGTACCAGTGAACCAAACCATTCCCTAACCCATTTCGTCCCTTCTACTAGTACCATTCCCTAACCCTTTTAGTCCCTTTCCTAGTACCAGTGAACCAAACCATTCCCTAACCCATTTTGTCTCTTCTCCTATTACAAGCAAACCAAACCATTCCTTAACCCTTTCTTCCCTTCTTCTAGTACCAGTGAACAAAACCATTCCATAACCCATTTCATCCCTTCTCCTAGTACCAGTGAACCAAACCATTCCATAACGCATTGCGTCCCTACTCCGAATACCAGTGAACCAAACCATTCCCTAACCCATTGCGTCCTTTCTGCTGGTTCCAGTGAATCAAACCATTCCCTAACCCATTTCGTCCCTTTCTCCTAGTGCCAGTGAACCACACCATTCCCTAACCCATTTTGTCCCTTCTCCTAGTACCAGTGAACCAAACCATTCCTTAACCCATTTCTTCCCTTCTCTTAGTACCAGTGAACCAAACCATTCCCTAACCCATTGCGTCCCTTCTCCTAGTACCAGTGAACCAAACCATTCCCTAACCCATTTCGTCCTTTCTCCTAGTGCCAGTGAACCACACCATTCCCCTAACCCATTTTGTCCCTTCTCCTAGTACCAGTGAACCAAACCATTCCTTAACCCATTTCTTCCCTTCTCATAGTACCAGTGAACCAAACCATTCCCAAACCCATTTCGTCCTTTCTCCTAGTACCATTGAACCAAACCATTCCGTAACCCATTTCGTCCCTTCTCCTAGTACCAGTTCACAAAACTATTCCCATTTCGTCCCTTCTTCTAGTACCAGTGAACCAAACAGTTCCCCTAACCCATTTCTTCCCTTCTCCTAGTACCAGTGACCCATACCATTACCTAACCCATTTCGTCCTTTCTCCTAGCACCAGTGTACCAAACCGTTTCCCCTAACCCATTTATTCCCTTCTCCTAGTACCAGTGAACCAAACCGATCCCCTAACCCATTTCGTCCCCTTCTAGTACCAGTGAACCATACCATTACCTAACACATTTCATCCCTTCTCCTAGTACCAGTGAACCAAACAATTTATGTAACCCATTTCGTCCCTTCTCCTAGTATCAGTGAACCAAACCGTTCCCTAACCCATTTCATCCTTTCTCCTAGTACCAGTGAACAAAAACCATTCCCTAACCCATTTTGTTTCCTTCTCCTAGTATCAGTGAACCAACCACTCCGTAACCCATTTCGTCCCTTCTCCTAGTACCAGTGAAACATACCATTCTCTAACCCATTTTGGCCCTTCTCCTTGTACCAGTGAACCAAACCATTCATTAAGCCATTGGGTCCCTTCTCCTAGTACGAGTGAACCAACCATTCCCTAACCCATTTCGTCCCTTCTCCTAGTACCATTCCCTAACCCTTTTTGTCCCTTTCCTAGTACCAGTGAACCAAACCATTCCCTAACCCATTTCATCCCTTCTCCTAGTACCAGTGAACCAAACCATTCCCTTAACCCAAATCGTCCCTTCTCTTAGTACCAGTGAGCCAACCATTCCTAACACATTGCGTCCTTTCTGCTGGTTCCAGTGAACCACACCATTCCCTAACCCATTTTGTCCCTTCTCCTAGTACCAGTGAACCAAACCATTCCTTAACCCATTTCTTCCCTTCTCTTAGTACCAGTGAACCAAACCATTCCCTAACCCATTGCGTCCCTTCTCCTAGTACCAGTGAACCAAACCATTCCCTAACCCATTTTCGTCCTTTCTCCTAGTGCCAGTGAACCACACCATTCCCTAACCCATTTTGTCCCTTCTCCTAGTACCAGTGAACCAAACCATTCCTTAACCCATTTCTTCCCTTCTCATAGTACCAGTGAACCAAACCATTCCCAAACCCATTTCGATCCTTTCTCCTAGTACCATTGAACCAAACCATTCCGTAACCCATTTCGTCCCTTCTCCTAGTACCAGTTCACAAAACTATTCCCATTTCGTCCCTTCTTCTAGTACCAGTGAACCAAACAGTTCCCTAACCCATTTCTTCCCTTCTCCTAGTACCAGTGACCCATACCATTACCTAACCCATTTCGTCCTTTCTCCTAGCACCAGTGTACCAAACCGTTCCCTAACCCATTTATTCCCTTCTCCTAGTACCAGTGAACCAAACCGATCCCTAACCCATTGCGTCCCTTCTAGTACCAGTGAACCATACCATTACCTAACACATTTCATCCCTTCTCCTAGTACCAGTGAACCAAACAATTTATGTAACCCACTGCGTCCCTTCTCCTAGTATCAGTGAACCAAACCATTCCCCTAACCCATTTCATCCTTTCTCCTAGTACCAGTGAACAAAAACCATTCCCCTAACCCATTTCGTTCCTTCTCCTAGTATCAGTGAACCAACCACTCCGTAACCCATTTCGTCCCTTCTCCTAGTACCAGTGAAACATACCATTCTCTAACCCATTTTGGCCCTTCTCCTTGTACCAGTGAACCAAACCATTCATTAAGCCATTGGGTCCCTTCTCCTAGTACGAGTGAACCAACCATTCCCTAACCCATTTCGTCCCTTCTCCTAGTACCATTCCCTAACCCTTTTGTCCCTTTCCTAGTACCAGTGAACCAAACCATTCCCTAACCCATTTCATCCCTTCTCCTAGTACCAGTGAACCAAACCATTCCCTTAACCCAAATGTGCGTCCCTTCTCTTAGTACCAGTGAGCCAACCATTCCTAACACATTGCGTCCTTTCTGCTGGTTCCAGTGAACCAAACCATTCCCCTAACCCATTTTGTCCTTTCTCCTAGTGCCAGTGAACCACACCATTCCCTAACCCATTTTGTCCCTTCTCCTAGTACCAGTGAACCAAACCATTCCTTAATCCATTTCATCCCTTCTCCTAGTACCAGTGAACCAAACCATTCTTTAACCCAAATGTGTCCCTTCTTTTAGTACCAGTGAGCCAACCATTCCCTAACACATCTCTTCCCTTCTCCTAGTACCAGTGAACAAAACCATTCCATTACCCATTTCGGCCCTTCTCCTAGTACCAGTGAACCAAACCATTCCTTAACCCATTGGGTCCCTTCCCCTAGAACCAGTGAACCAACCATTCCCTAACCCATTTCGGCCCTTCTCCTAGTACAAGTGAACCAAACCATTCCCTAAACCTTTTCGTCCCTTTCCTAGTACCAGTGACCAAAACATTCCCTAACCCATTGCGTCCCTACTCCTAGTATCAGTGAACCAAACCATACCCTAACCCATTTCATCCCTTCTCCTATTATCAGTGAACCAAACCATTCCCTAACCCATTTTGTCACTTCTCCTAGTACCAGTGAACCAAACCGTTCCCTAAACCATTGCGTCCCTTCTCCTAGTACCAGTGAACCAAACCATTCCCTAACCCATTTCTTCCTTTCTCCTAGTACCAGTGAACATAACCATTCCCTAACACATTTCTTCCCTTCTCCTAGTACCAGTGAACAAAACCATTCCATAACCCATTTCTTCCCTTCTCCTAGTACCAGTGAACAAAACCATTCCATAACCCATTGTCCCTTCTCCTAGTACCAGTGAACCAAACCATTCCCTAACCCATTTCGTCCCTTCTCCTAGTACCAGTGAACCAAACCATTCCCTAACCCATTTCGTCCCTTCTCCTAGTACCAGTGAACAAAACCATTCCCTAACCCATTTCGTCCCTTCTCCTAGTACCAGTGAAACAAACCGTTCCCTAACCCATTTCGTCCCTTCTCCTAGTACCAGTGAACAAAACCATACCCTAACCCATTGTGTACCTTCTCCTAGTACCAGTGAACCAAACCGTTCCTTAACCCATTTCTTCCCTTCTCCTAGTATCAGTGAACCAACCCATTCCCTAACCCATTTCATTCTTTCTCCTAGTACCAGTGAACAAAAACCATTCCCTAACACATTTTGTCCCTTCTCCTAGTACCTGTGAACCATACAATTCCTAACACATTTTGGCCCTTCTCCTAGTACCAGTGAACCAAACCATTCCCTAACCCATTAAGTCCTTTCTCCTAGTACAAGTGAACCAAACCATTCCCTAACCCATTTCGTCCCTTCTCCTAGTACAAGTGAACCAAACCATTCCCTAACCCTTTTTGTCCCTTTTCCTAGTACCAGTGAACCAAACCATTCCCTAACCCATTTCGTCCCTACTCCTAGTATCAGTGAACCAAACCTTACCCTAACCCATTTCATCCCTTCTCCTAGTACCAGTGAACCAACCATTCCCTAACCCATTTCGTCCCTTCTACTAGTACCATTCCCTAACCCTTTTCGTCCCTTTCCTAGTACCAGTGAACCAAACCATTCCCTAACCCATTTTGTCTCTTCTCCTATTACAAACAAACCAAACCATTCCTTAACCCATTTCTTCCCTTCTCCTAGTACCAGTGAACAAAACCATTCCATAACCCATTTCATCCCTTCTCCTAGTACCAGTGAACCAAACCATTCCATAGCATTGCGTCCCTACTCCGAATACCAGTGAACCAAACCATTCCCCTAACCCATTGCGTCCTTTCTGCTGGTTCCAGTGAACCAAACCATTCCCTAACCCATTTCGTCCTTTCTCCTAGTGCCAGTGAACCACACCATTCCCTAACCCATTTTGTCCCTTCTCCTAGAATAATAGTGAAGACATCAAAACTATGAAATAACACATATGGAATCATGTAGTAACCAAAACAAATCAAAATATGTTTTATATTTGAGATTCTTCAAAGTAGCCACCCTTTGCCTTGATGACAGCTTTGCACACTCTTGCCATTCTCTCAACCAGCTTCATGAGGAATGCTTTTCCAACAGTCTTGAAGGAGTTTCTACATATGCTGAGCACTTGTTGGCTGCTTTTCCTTCACTCTGCGGTCCAACTCATCCCAAACTATCTCAATTGGGTTAGGTTGGGTGATTGTGGAGGCCAGGTCATCTGATGCAGCACTCCATCATCCTTCTTGGTCAAATAGCCCTTATACAGCCTAGAGGTGTGTTTCGGGTCATTGTCCTGTTGAAAAACAAATGATAGTCCCACTAAGCACAAACCAGATGGGATGGCGTATCGCTGCAGAATGCTGTGGTAGCCATGCTGGTTTAGTGTGCCTTGAATTCTAAATAAATCACAGACAGTGTCACCAGCAAAGCACCCCCACACCATCACACCTCCTCCACCTTGCTTGATGGTGGGAACCACACATGCGGCGATGATCCGTTCACCTACTCTGCGTCTCACAAAGACGAGGGAAACTGCCGACCCCTCACGCCCCCCAGGGGGTGCGCCCCACAGTTTGGGAACCACTGCTATACTGAAACAGAGCAGCGTCCGTCCACTGTAATACAAGGGGCCTTGAACGATAGAACAAGGAGGAGGGAGGGAGGAGGGGAGAGAGCAGAACAAAACCTTTATCCCTCGCTTCTAGCTCCCTCCGTTCTCAGCATTCCTCTCTTTACGCCCTTTTGTGCCTTGGTGGAGCAGTGGCATAAGTATTAGCAGCATTACTCCCTCCATCCTTCTGGTCCTCTGCTGCTGCTGCTGTGTGTTTGTGTGTGTGTTATTCTCACACCTCTCTCTCTATGCCCCTCCCCCTCCCTTCCTGCGGCTGCTCCAGGTTCAGGTTGATTCTCAAGGTCTGTCGTAGCTAGCATGGTTCTGTTTGTGGGACTCAATAATTAGCTTGTTTATTTCGTTTGGAGGAAAAAAAACTGGGTTTTCATTGCATTGATAGCGGATTTATTCTTCCCCTCATTATCACAATTTGTAACATAAGGTTGGCGTGCTGCTGATGTCGTAATGTGAAGGAAACATTTCTCTGTCTTGTTAGAAACAAAGCATAATGAAACGCTGACTACATTTAACTGATCTTGACATAAAATGTGTGTGTGTGCGCCAGATTGTCTATTTCAGTTGGATTAGGTAGCAAAAACAACATCATATACTATACATAAAACAAGACGTTCATATATTTGATGTGTTTCGGTTAATTATTTGAGCTCTTTTCCTCTGTAATACTGACATAAAGAAGACACATTAAAGATCAAGAGTATGGTGCCTAACTGAAATGTAGAAGTGGGTGATTTTCATTTCCTTTTTAGAGTTTAGTTGCTTTGAATAATAGAAGAAGAAAAATTCTAAAGTCAACTCACAAAACCCATTACGTCCCTTCTCCTAGTACCAGTGAACAAAACCATTCCCTAACCCATTTCAACCCTTCTCCTAGTACCAGTGAACAAAACCATACCCTAACCCATTGTGTACCTTCTCCTAGTACCAGTGAACCAAACCATTCCTTAACCCATTTCTTCCTTCTCCTAGTACCAGTGAACCATACCATTACCTAACCCATTTCGTCCCTTCTCCTAGTACCAGTGAACCAAACCATTCCCTAATGCACTCGTCCCTTCTCCTAGTATCAGTGAACCAACCCATTCCCTAACCCATTTCATTCTTTCTCCTAGTACCTGTGAACCATACCATTCCCCTAAACCATTTAGGCCCTTCTCCTAGTACCAGTGAACCAACCATTCCCTAACCCATTTCGTCCCTTCTACTAGTACCATTCCCTAACCCTTTTGGTCCTTTCCTAGTACCAGTGAACCAAACCATTCCCTAACCCATTTTGTCTCTTCTCCTATTACAAGCAAACCAAACCATTCCTTAACCCTTTCTTCCCTTCTTCTAGTACCAGTGAACAAAACCATTCCATAACCCGTTTCATCCCTTCTCCTAGTACCAGTGAACCAAACCATTCCATAACGCATTGCGTCCCTACTCCGAATACCAGTGAACCAAACCATTCCCCTAACCCATTGCGTCCTTTCTGCTGGTTCCAGTGAACCAAACCATTCCCTAACCCATTTCGTCCTTTCTCCTAGTGCCAGTGAACCACACCATTCCCCTAACCCATTTTGTCCCTTCTCCTAGTACCAGTGAACCAAACCATTCCTTAACCCATTTCTTCCCTTCTCTT
Source organism: Coregonus clupeaformis (assembly GCF_020615455.1). Lineage (NCBI taxonomy): Eukaryota > Metazoa > Chordata > Actinopteri > Salmoniformes > Salmonidae > Coregonus > Coregonus clupeaformis. Next base: position 25,518,309 of record NC_059200.1, read on the forward strand.
AGTACCAGTGAACCAAACCATTCCCTAACCCATTGCGTCCCTTCTCCTAGTACCAGTGAACCAAACCATTCCCTAACCCATTTCGTCCTTTCTCCTAGTGCCAGTGAACCACACCATTCCCCTAACCCATTTTGTCCCTTCTCCTAGTACCAGTGAACCAAAACCATTCCTTAACCCATTTCTTCCCTTCTCATAGTACCAGTGAACCAAACCATTCCCAAACCCATTTCGTCCTTTCTCCTAGTACCATTGAACCAAACCATTCCGTAACCCATTTCGTCCCTTCTCCTAGTACCAGTTCACAAAACTATTCCCATTTCGTCCCTTCTTCTAGTACCAGTGAACCAAACAGTTCCCTAACCCATTTCTTCCTTCTCCTAGTACCAGTGACCCATACCATTACCTAACCCATTTCGTCCTTTCTCCTAGCACCAGTGTACCAAACCGTTCCCTAACCCATTTATTCCTTCTCCTAGTACCAGTGAACCAAACCGATCCCTAACCCATTGCGTCCTTCTAGTACCAGTGAACCATACCATTACCTAACACATTTCATCCCTTCTCCTAGTACCAGTGAACCAAACAATTTATGTAACCCACTGCGTCCCTTCTCCTAGTATCAGTGAACCAAACCATTCCCTAACCCATTTCATCCTTTCTCCTAGTACCAGTGAACAAAAACCATTCCCTAACCCATTTCGTTCCTTCTCCTAGTATCAGTGAACCAACCACTCCGTAACCCATTTCGTCCCTTCTCCTAGTACCAGTGAAACATACCATTCTCTAACCCATTTTGGCCCTTCTCCTTGTACCAGTGAACCAAACCATTCATTAAGCCATTGGGTCCCTTCTCCTAGTACGAGTGAACCAACCATTCCCTAACCCATTTCGTCCCTTCTCCTAGTACCATTCCCTAACCCCTTTTTTGTCCCTTTCCTAGTACCAGTGAACCAAACCATTCCCCTAACCCATTTCATCCCTTCTCCTAGTACCAGTGAACCAAACCATTCCTTAACCCAAATGCGTCCCTTCTCTTAGTACCAGTGAGCCAACCATTCCCTAACACATTGCGTCCTTTCTGCTGGTTCCAGTGAACCAAACCATTCCCCTAACCCATTTTGTCCTTTCTCCTAGTGCCAGTGAACCACACCATTCCCTAACCCATTTTGTCCCTTCTCCTAGTACCAGTGAACCAAACCATTGCCTTAATCCATTTCATCCCTTCTCCTAGTACCAGTGAACCAAACCATTCTTTAACCCAAATGTGTCCCTTCTTTTAGTACCAGTGAGCCAACCATTCCCTAACACATCTCTTCCTTCTCCTAGTACCAGTGAACAAAACCATTCCATTACCCATTTCGGCCCTTCTCCTAGTACCAGTGAACCAAACCATTCCTTAACCCATTGGGTCCCTTCCCCTAGAACCAGTGAACCAACCATTCCCTAACCCATTTCGGCCCTTCTCCTAGTACAAGTGAACCAAACCATTCCCTAAACCTTTTCCGTCCCTTTCCTAGTACCAGTGACCAAAACATTCCCTAACCCATTGCGTCCCTACTCCTAGTATCAGTGAACCAAACCATACCCTAACCCATTTCATCCCTTCTCCTATTATCAGTGAACCAAACCATTCCCTAACCCATTTTGTCACTTCTCCTAGTACCAGTGAACCAAACCGTTCCCTAAACCATTGCGTCCCTTCTCCTAGTACCAGTGAACCAAACCATTCCCTAACCCATTTCTTCCTTTCTCCTAGTACCAGTGAACATAACCATTCCCTAACACATTTCTTCCCTTCTCCTAGTACCAGTGAACAAAACCATTCCATAACCCATTTCTTCCCTTCTCCTAGTACCAGTGAACAAAACCATTCCATAACCCATTGCGTCCCTTCTCCTAGTACCAGTGAACCAAACCATTCCCTAACCCATTTCGTCCCTTCTCCTAGTACCAGTGAACCAAACCATTCCCTAACCCATTTCGTCCCTTCTCCTAGTACCAGTGAACAAAACCATTCCCTAACCCATTTCGTCCCTTCTCCTAGTACCAGTGAAACAAACCGTTCCCTAACCCATTTCGTCCCTTCTCCTAGTACCAGTGAACAAAACCATACCCTAACCCATTGTGTACCTTCTCCTAGTACCAGTGAACCAAACCGTTCCTTAACCCATTTCTTCCCTTCTCCTAGTATCAGTGAACCAACCCATTCCCTAACCCATTTCATTCTTTCTCCTAGTACCAGTGAACAAAAACCATTCCCTAACACATTTTGTCCCTTCTCCTAGTACCTGTGAACCATACAATTCCCTAACACATTTTGGCCCTTCTCCTAGTACCAGTGAACCAAACCATTCCCTAACCCATTAAGTCCTTTCTCCTAGTACAAGTGAACCAAACCATTCCCTAACCCATTTCGTCCCTTCTCCTAGTACAAGTGAACCAAACCATTCCCTAACCCTTTTCGTCCCTTTCCTAGTACCAGTGAACCAAACCATTCCCTAACCCATTTCGTCCCTACTCCTAGTATCAGTGAACCAAACCTTACCCTAACCCATTTCATCCCTTCTCCTAGTACCAGTGAACCAACCATTCCCTAACCCATTTCGTCCCTTCTACTAGTACCATTCCCTAACCCTTTTCGTCCCTTTCCTAGTACCAGTGAACCAAACCATTCCCTAACCCATTTTGTCTCTTCTCCTATTACAAGCAAACCAAACCATTCCTTAACCCATTTCTTCCCTTCTCCTAGTACCAGTGAACAAAACCATTCCATAACCCATTTCATCCCTTCTCCTAGTACCAGTGAACCAAACCATTCCATAACGCATTGCGTCCCTACTCCGAATACCAGTGAACCAAACCATTCCCTAACCCATTGCGTCCTTTCTGCTGGTTCCAGTGAACCAAACCATTCCCTAACCCATTTCGTCCTTTCTCCTAGTGCCAGTGAACCACACCATTCCCTAACCCATTTTGTCCCTTCTCCTAGAATAATAGTGAAGACATCAAAACTATGAAATAACACATATGGAATCATGTAGTAACCAAAAAACAAATCAAAATATGTTTTATATTTGAGATTCTTCAAAGTAGCCACCCTTTGCCTTGATGACAGCTTTGCACACTCTTGCCATTCTCTCAACCAGCTTCATGAGGAATGCTTTTCCAACAGTCTTGAAGGAGTTTCTACATATGCTGAGCACTTGTTGGCTGCTTTTCCTTCACTCTGCGGTCCAACTCATCCCAAACTATCTCAATTGGGTTAGGTTGGGTGATTGTGGAGGCCAGGTCATCTGATGCAGCACTCCATCATCCTTCTTGGTCAAATAGCCCTTATACAGCCTAGAGGTGTGTTTCGGGTCATTGTCCTGTTGAAAAACAAATGATAGTCCCACTAAGCACAAACCAGATGGGATGGCGTATCGCTGCAGAATGCTGTGGTAGCCATGCTGGTTTAGTGTGCCTTGAATTCTAAATAAATCACAGACAGTGTCACCAGCAAAGCACCCCCACACCATCACACCTCCTCCACCTTGCTTGATGGTGGGAACCACACATGCGGCGATGATCCGTTCACCTACTCTGCGTCTCACAAAGACGAGGGAAACTGCCGACCCCTCACGCCCCCCAGGGGGTGCGCCCCACAGTTTGGGAACCACTGCTATACTGAAACAGAGCAGCGTCCGTCCACTGTAATACAAGGGAGCCTTGAACGATAGAACAAGGAGGGAGGGAGGGAAGGAGGGGAGAGAGCAGAACAAAACCTTTATCCCTCGCTTCTAGCTCCCTCCGTTCTCAGCATTCCTCTCTTTACGCCCTTTTTGTGCCTTGGTGGAGCAGTGGCATAAGTATTAGCAGCACTACTCCCTCCATCCTTCTGGTCCTCTGCTGCTGCTGCTGTGTGTTTGTGTGTGTGTTATTCTCACCTCTCTCTCTATGCCCCTCCCCCTCCCTTCCTGCGGCTGCTCCAGGTTCAGGTTGATTCTCAAGGTCTGTCGTAGCTAGCATGGTTCTGTTTGTGGGACTCAATAATTAGCTTGTTTATTTCGTTTGGAGGAAAAAAACTGGGTTTTCATTGCATTGATAGCGGATTTATTCTTCCCCTCATTATCACAATTTGTAACATAAGGTTGGCGTGCTGCTGATGTCGTAATGTAAAGGGGAAACATTTCTCTGTCTTGTTAGAAACAAAGCATAATGAAACGCTGACTACATTTAACTGATCTTGACATAAAATGTGTGTGTGTGTGCGCCAGATTGTCTATTTCAGTTGGATTAGGTAGCAAAAACAACATCATATACTATACATTAAACAAGACGTTCATATATTTGATGTGTTTTGGTTAATTATTTGAGCTCTTTTCCTCTGTAATACTGACATAAAGAAGACACATTAAAGATCAAGAGTATGGTGCCTAACTGAAATGTAGAGCGGGTGATTTTCATTTCCTTTTTAGAGTTTAGTTGCTTTGAATAATAGAAGAAGAAAAATTCTAAAGTCAACTCACAAAACCCATTGCGTCCCTTCTCCTAGTACCAGTGAACAAAACCATTCCCTAACCCATTTCAACCCTTCTCCTAGTACCAGTGAACAAAACCATACCCTAACCCATTGTGTACCTTCTCCTAGTACCAGTGAACCAAACCATTCCTTAACCCATTTCTTCCCTTCTCCTAGTACCAGTGAACCATACCATTACCTAACCCATTTCGTCCCTTCTCCTAGTACCAGTGAACCAAACCATTCCCTAACGCACTGCGTCCCTTCTCCTAGTATCAGTGAACCAACCCATTCCCTAACCCATTTCATTCTTTCTCCTAGTACCTGTGAACCATACCATTCCCTAAACCATTTAGGCCCTTCTCCTAGTACCAGTGAACCAACCATTCCCTAACCCATTTCGTCCCTTCTACTAGTACCATTCCCTAACCCTTTTCGTCCCTTTCCTAGTACCAGTGAACCAAACCATTCCCTAACCCATTTTGTCTCTTCTCCTATTACAAGCAAACCAAACCATTCCTTAACCCTTTCTTCCCTTCTTCTAGTACCAGTGAACAAAACCATTCCATAACCCATTTCATCCCTTCTCCTAGTACCAGTGAACTAAACCATTCCATAACGCATTGCGTCCCTACTCGAATACCAGTGAACCAAACCATTCCCTAACCCATTGCGTCCTTTCTGCTGGTTCCAGTGAACCAAACCATTCCCCTAACCCATTTCGTCCTTTCTCCTAGTGCCAGTGAACCACACCATTCCCTAACCCATTTTGTCCCTTCTCCTAGTACCAGTGAACCAAACCATTCCTTAACCCATTTCTTCCCTTCTCTTAGTACCAGTGAACCAAACCATTCCCTAACCCATTGCGTCCCTTCTCCTAGTACCAGTGAACCAAACCATTCCCTAACCCATTTCAGTCCTTTCTCCTAGTGCCAGTGAACCACACCATTCCCTAACCCATTTTGTCCCTTCTCCTAGTACCAGTGAACCAAACCATTCCTTAACCCATTTCTTCCCTTCTCATAGTACCAGTGAACCAAACCATTCCCAAACCCATTTCGTCCTTTCTCCTAGTACCATTGAACCAAACCATTCCGTAACCCATTTCGTCCCTTCTCCTAGTACCAGTTCACAAAACTATTCCCATTTCGTCCCTTCTTCTAGTACCAGTGAACCAAACAGTTCCCTAACCCATTTCTTCCCTTCTCCTAGTACCAGTGACCCATACCATTACCTAACCCATTTCGTCCTTTCTCCTAGCACCAGTGTACCAAACCGTTCCCTAACCCATTTATTCCCTTCTCCTAGTACCAGTGAACCAAACCGATCCCTAACCCATTGCGTCCCTTCTAGTACCAGTGAACCATACCATTACCTAACACATTTCATCCCTTCTCCTAGTACCAGTGAACCAAACAATTTATGTAACCCACTGCGTCCCTTCTCCTAGTATCAGTGAACCAAACCATTCCCTAACCCATTTCATCCTTTCTCCTAGTACCAGTGAACAAAAACCATTCCCTAACCCATTTCGTTCCTTCTCCTAGTATCAGTGAACCAACCACTCCGTAACCCATTTCGTCCCTTCTCCTAGTACCAGTGAAACATACCATTCTCTAACCCATTTTGGCCCTTCTCCTTGTACCAGTGAACCAAACCATTCATTAAGCCATTGGGTCCCTTCTCCTAGTACGAGTGAACCAACCATTCCCTAACCCATTTCGTCCCTTCTCCTAGTACCATTCCCTAACCCCTTTTTGTCCCTTTCCTAGTACCAGTGAACCAAACCATTCCCTAACCCATTTCATCCCTTCTCCTAGTACCAGTGAACCAAACCATTCCTTAACCCAAATGCGTCCCTTCTCTTAGTACCAGTGAGCCAACCATTCCCTAACACATTGCGTCCTTTCTGCTGGTTCCAGTGAACCAAACCATTCCCTAACCCATTTTGTCCTTTCTCCTAGTGCCAGTGAACCACACCATTCCCTAACCCATTTTGTCCCTTCTCCTAGTACCAGTGAACCAAACCATTCCTTAATCCATTTCATCCCTTCTCCTAGTACCAGTGAACCAAACCATTCTTTAACCCAAATGTGTCCCTTCTTTTAGTACCAGTGAGCCAACCATTCCCTAACACATCTCTTCCCTTCTCCTAGTACCAGTGAACAAAACCATTCCATTACCCATTTCGGCCCTTCTCCTAGTACCAGTGAACCAAACCATTCCTTAACCCATTGGGTCCCTTCCCTAGAACCAGTGAACCAACCATTCCCCTAACCCATTTCGGCCCTTCTCCTAGTACAAGTGAACCAAACCATTCCCTAAACCTTTTCGTCCCTTTCCTAGTACCAGTGACCAAAACATTCCCTAACCCATTGCGTCCCTACTCCTAGTATCAGTGAACCAAACCATACCCTAACCCATTTCATCCCTTCTCCTATTATCAGTGAACCAAACCATTCCCTAACCCATTTTGTCACTTCTCCTAGTACCAGTGAACCAAACCGTTCCCCTAAACCATTACGTCCCTTCTCCTAGTACCAGTGAACCAAACCATTCCCTAACCCATTTCTTCCTTTCTCCTAGTACCAGTGAACATAACCATTCCCTAACACATTTCTTCCCTTCTCCTAGTACCAGTGAACAAAACCATTCCATAACCCATTTCTTCCCTTCTCCTAGTACCAGTGAACAAAACCATTCCATAACCCATTGCGTCCCTTCTCCTAGTACCAGTGAACCAAACCATTCCCTAACCCATTTCGTCCCTTCTCCTAGTACCAGTGAACCAAACCATTCCCTAACCCATTTCGTCCCTTCTCCTAGTACCAGTGAACAAAACCATTCCCTAACCCATTTCGGTCCCTTCTCCTAGTACCAGTGAAACAAACTGGTTCCCCTAACCCATTTCGTCCCTTCTCCTAGTACCAGTGAACAAAACCATACCCTAACCCATTGTGTACCTTCTCCTAGTACCAGTGAACCAAACCGTTCCTTAACCCATTTCTTCCCTTCTCCTAGTATCAGTGAACCAACCCATTCCCTAACCCATTTCATTCTTTCTCCTAGTACCAGTGAACAAAACCATTCCCTAACACATTTTGTCCCTTCTCCTAGTACCTGTGAACCATACAATTCCCTAACACATTTTGGCCCTTCTCCTAGTACCAGTGAACCAAACCATTCCCTAACCCATTAAGTCCTTTCTCCTAGTACAAGTGAACCAAACCATTCCCTAACCCATTTTCGTCCCTTCTCCTAGTACAAGTGAACCAACCCATTCCCTAACCCTTTTCGTCCCTTTCCTAGTACCAGTGAACCAAACCATTCCCTAACCCATTTCGTCCCTACTCCTAGTATCAGTGAACCAAACCTTACCCTAACCCATTTCATCCCTTCTCCTAGTACCAGTGAACCAACCATTCCCTAACCCATTTCGTCCTTCTACTAGTACCATTCCCTAACCCTTTTCGTCCCTTTCCTAGTACCAGTGAACCAAACCATTCCCTAACCCATTTTGTCTCTTCTCCTATTACAAGCAAACCAAACCATTCCTTAACCCATTTCTTCCCTTCTCCTAGTACCAGTGAACAAAACCATTCCATAACCCATTTCATCCCTTCTCCTAGTACCAGTGAACCAAACCATTCCATAACGCATTGCGTCCCTACTCCGAATACCAGTGAACCAAACCATTCCCTAACCCATTGCGTCCTTTCTGCTGGTTCCAGTGAACCAAACCATTCCCTAACCCATTTCGTCCTTTCTCCTAGTGCCAGTGAACCACACCATTCCCTAACCCATTTTGTCCCTTCTCCTAGAATAATAGTGAAGACATCAAAACTATGAAATAACACATATGGAATCATGTAGTAACCAAAAAACAAATCAAAATATGTTTTATATTTGAGATTCTTCAAAGTAGCCACCCTTTGCCTTGATGACAGCTTTGCACACTCTTGCCATTCTCTCAACCAGCTTCATGAGGAATGCTTTTCCAACAGTCTTGAAGGAGTTTCTACATATGCTGAGCACTTGTTGGCTGCTTTTCCTTCACTCTGCGGTCCAACTCATCCCAAACTATCTCAATTGGGTTAGGTTGGGTGATTGTGGAGGCCAGGTCATCTGATGCAGCACTCCATCATCCTTCTTGGTCAAATAGCCCTTATACAGCCTAGAGGTGTGTTTCGGGTCATTGTCCTGTTGAAAAACAAATGATAGTCCCACTAAGCACAAACCAGATGGGATGGCGTATCGCTGCAGAATGCTGTGGTAGCCATGCTGGTTTAGTGTGCCTTGAATTCTAAATAAATCACAGATAGTGTCACCAGCAAAGCACCCCCACACCATCACACCTCCTCCACCTTGCTTGATGGTGGGAACCACACATGCGGCGATGATCCGTTCACCTACTCTGCGTCTCACAAAGACGAGGGAAACTGCCGACCCCTCACGCCCCCCAGGGGGTGCGCCCCACAGTTTGGGAACCACTGCTATACTGAAACAGAGCAGCGTCCGTCCACTGTAATACAAGGGAGCCTTGAACGATAGAACAAGGAGGGAGGGAGGGAAGGAGGGGAGAGAGCAGAACAAAACCTTTATCCCTCGCTTCTAGCTCCCTCCGTTCTCAGCATTCCTCTCTTTACGCCCTTTTGTGCCTTGGTGGAGCAGTGGCATAAGTATTAGCAGCACTACTCCCTCCATCCTTCTGGTCCTCTGCTGCTGCTGCTGTGTGTTTGTGTGTGTGTTATTCTCACACCTCTCTCTCTATGCCCCTCCCCCCTCCCTTCCTGCGGCTGCTCCAGGTTCAGGTTGATTCTCAAGGTCTGTCGTAGCTAGCATGGTTCTGTTTGTGGGACTCAATAATTAGCTTGTTTATTTCGTTTGGAGGAAAAAAAACTGGGTTTTCATTGCATTGATAGCGGATTTATTCTTCCCCTCATTATCACAATTTGTAACATAAGGTTGGCGTGCTGCTGATGTCGTAATGTAAAGGGGAAACATTTCTCTGTCTTGTTAGAAACAAAGCATAATGAAACGCTGACTACATTTAACTGATCTTGACATAAAATGTGTGTGTGTGTGCGCCAGATTGTCTATTTCAGTTGGATTAGGTAGCAAAAACAACATCATATACTATACATTAAACAAGACGTTCATATATTTGATGTGTTTCGGTTAATTATTTGAGCTCTTTTCCTCTGTAATACTGACATAAAGAAGACACATTAAAGATCAAGAGTATGGTGCCTAACTGAAATGTAGAGCGGGTGATTTTCATTTCCTTTTTAGAGTTTAATTGCTTTGAATAATAGAAGAAGAAAAATTCTAAAGTCATCTCACAAAAGGATGAGTGGCAGCACTGAAAATATTTTAAATTAAGGAGAAAAAAGCACTTATTTAAAAAAAAGCACATTTTCACTTTAACAGAAAGAGTGAACCAAACCATTCCCTAACCCATTTGTCCCTTCTCCTAGTAACAGTGAACCAAACCATTCCCTTACCCAATTGTCCCTTCTCCTAGTACCAGTGAACCAAACCATTCCCTAACCCATTTCGTCCCTTCTCCTAGTACCAGTGAACCAAACCAATCCCTAACCCATTTGTCCCTTCTCATAGTACCAGTGAACCAAACCATTCCCTAACCCATTTCGTCCCTTCTCCTAGTACCAGTGAACCAAACCATTCCTTAACCCATTTCTTCCCTTCTCCTAGTACCATTAACCAAACCATTCCCTAACCCATTTCGTCCCTTCTCCTAGTACCAGTGAACCAAACCATTCCTTAACCCATTTTGTCCCTTCTCCTAGTACCAGTGAACCAAACCATTCCCTAACCCATTTTGTCCCTTCTCCTAGTACCAGTGAACCAAACCATTCCTTAACCCATTTTGTCCCTTCTCCTAGTACCAGTGAACCAAACCATTCCCTAACCCATTTCGTCCCTTCTCCTAGTACCAGTGAACAAAACCATACCCTAACCCATTGTCTCCCTTCTCCTACTATCAGTGAACAAAATCATTCCCTAACCCATTTCTTCCCTTCTCCTAGTACCAGTGACCCATACCATTACCTAACCCATTTCGTCCCTTCTCCTAGTACCAGTGAACCAAACCGTTCCCTAAACCATTTCTTCCCTTCTCCTAGTACCAGTGAACCATACCATTACCTAACCCATTTTGTCCCTTCTCCTAGTACCAGTGAACAAAACTGTTCCCTAACCCATTGCGTCCCTTCTCCTAGTACCAGTGAACCATACCATTACCTAACCCATTTTGTCCCTTCTCCTAGTACCAGTGAACAAAACGATTCCTTAACCCATTTTGTCCCTTCTCCTAGTACCAGTGAACCAAACCATTCCCTAACCCATTTCGTCCCTACTCCTAGTATCAGTGAACCAAACCTTACCCTAACCCATTTCATCCCTTCTCCTAGTACCAGTGAACCAACCATTCCCTAACCCATTTCGTCCCTTCTACTAGTACCATTCCCTAACCCTTTTCGTCCCTTTCCTAGTACCAGTGAACCAAACCATTCCCTAACCCATTTTGTCTCTTCTCCTATTACAAGCAAACCAAACCATTCCTTAACCCATTTCTTCCCTTCTCCTAGTACCAGTGAACAAAACCATTCCATAACCCATTTCATCCCTTCTCCTAGTACCAGTGAACCAAACCATTACATAACGCATTGCGTCCCTACTCCGAATACCAGTGAACCAAACCATTCCCTAACCCATTGCGTCCTTTCTGCTGGTTCCAGTGAACCAAACCATTCCCTAACCCATTTCGTCCTTTCTCCTAGTGCCAGTGAACCACACCATTCCCTAACCCATTTTGTCCCTTCTCCTAGAATAATAGTGAAGACATCAAAACTATGAAATAACACATATGGAATCATGTAGTAACCAAAAAACAAATCAAAATATGTTTTATATTTGAGATTCTTCAAAGTAGCCACCCTTTGCCTTGATGACAGCTTTGCACACTCTTGCCATTCTCTCAACCAGCTTCATGAGGAATGCTTTTCCAACAGTCTTGAAGGAGTTTCTACATATGCTGAGCACTTGTTGGCTGCTTTTCCTTCACTCTGCGGTCCAACTCATCCCAAACTATCTCAATTGGGTTAGGTTGGGTGATTGTGGAGGCCAGGTCATCTGATGCAGCACTCCATCATCCTTCTTGGTCAAATAGCCCTTATACAGCCTAGAGGTGTGTTTCGGGTCATTGTCCTGTTGAAAAACAAATGATAGTCCCACTAAGCACAAACCAGATGGGATGGCGTATCGCTGCAGAATGCTGTGGTAGCCATGCTGGTTTAGTGTGCCTTGAATTCTAAATAAATCACAGACAGTGTCACCAGCAAAGCACCCCCACACCATCACACCTCCTCCACCTTGCTTGATGGTGGGAACCACACATGCGGCGATGATCCGTTTCACCTACTCTGCGTCTCACAAAGACGAGGGAAACTGCCGACCCCTCACGCCCCCAGGGTGCGCCCCTACAGTTTGGGAACCACTGCTATACTGAAACAGAGCAGCGTCCGTCCACTGTAATACAAGGGAGCCTTGAACGATAGAACAAGGAGGGAGGGAGGGAAGGAGGGGAGAGAGCAGAACAAAACCTTTATCCTCGCTTCTAGCTCCCTCCGTTCTCAGCATTCCTCTCTTTACGCCCTTTTGTGCCTTGGTGGAGCAGTGGCATAAGTATTAGCAGCACTACTCCCTCCATCCTTCTGGTCCTCTGCTGCTGCTGCTGTGTGTTTGTGTGTGTGTTATTCTCACACTCTCTCTCTATGCCCCTCCCCCTCCCTTCCTGCGGCTGCTCCAGGTTCAGGTTGATTCTCAAGGTCTGTCGTAGCTAGCATGGTTCTGTTTGTGGGACTCAATAATTAGCTTGTTTATTTCGTTTGGAGGAAAAAAAACTGGGTTTTCATTGCATTGATAGCGGATTTATTCTTCCCCTCATTATCACAATTTGTAACATAAGGTTGGCGTGCTGCTGATGTCGTAATGTAAAGGGGAAACATTTCTCTGTCTTGTTAGAAACAAAGCATAATGAAACGCTGACTACATTTAACTGATCTTGACATAAAATGTGTGTGTGTGTGCGCCAGATTGTCTATTTCAGTTGGATTAGGTAGCAAAAACAACATCATATACTATACATTAAACAAGACGTTCATATATTTGATGTGTTTCGGTTAATTATTTGAGCTCTTTTCCTCTGTAATACTGACATAAAGAAGACACATTAAAGATCAAGAGTATGGTGCCTAACTGAAATGTAGAGCGGGTGATTTTCATTTCCTTTTTAGAGTTTAATTGCTTTGAATAATAGAAGAAGAAAAATTCTAAAGTCAACTCACAAAAGGATGAGTGGCAGCACTGAAAATATTTTAAATTAAGGAGAAAAAAGCACTTATTTAAAAAAAAGCACGTTTTCACTTTAACAGAAAGAGTGAACCAAACCATTCCCTAACCCATTTGTCCCTTCTCCTAGTAACAGTGAACCAAACCATTCCCTTACCCAATTGTCCCTTCTCCTAGTACCAGTGAACCAAACCATTCCCTAACCCATTTCGTCCCTTCTCCTAGTACCAGTGAACCAAACCATTCCCTAACCCATTTGTCCCTTCTCATAGTACCAGTGAACCAAACCATTCCCTAACCCATTTCGTCCCTTCTCCTAGTACAGTGAACCAAACCATTCCCTAACCCATTTCGTCCCTTCTCCTAGTACCAGTGAACCAAACCATTCCTTAACCCATTTCTTCCCTTCTCCTAGTACCATTAACCAAACCATTCCCTAACCCATTTCGTCCCTTCTCCTAGTACCAGTGAACCAAACCATTCCCTAACCCATTTTGTCCCTTCTCCTAGTACCAGTGAACCAAACCATTCCCTAACCCATTTTGTCCCTTCTCCTAGTACCAGTGAACCAAACCATTCCTTAACCCATTTTGTCCCTTCTCCTAGTACCAGTGAACCAAACCATTCCCTAACCCATTTCGTCCCTTCTCCTAGTACCAGTGAACAAAACCATACCCTAACCCATTGTCTCCCTTCTCCTACTATCAGTGAACAAAATCATTCCCTAACCCATTTCTTCCCTTCTCCTAGTACCAGTGACCCATACCATTACCTAACCCATTTCGTTCCTTCTCCTAGTACCAGTGAACCAAACCGTTCCCTAAACCATTTCTTCCCTTCTCCTAGTACCAGTGAACCATACCATTACCTAACCCATTTTGTCCCTTCTCCTAGTACCAGTGAACAAAACTGTTCCCTAACCCATTGCGTCCCTTCTCCTAGTACCAGTGAACCATACCATTACCTAACCCATTTTGTCCCTTCTCCTAGTACCAGTGAACAAAACGATTCCTTAACCCATTTTGTCCCTTCTCCTAGTACCAGTGAACCAAACCATTCCCTAACCCATTTCGTCCCTTCTCCTAGTACCAGTGAACAAAACCATACCCTAACCCATTGTGTCCCTTCTCCTAGTATCAGTGAACCAAATCATTCCCTAACCCATTTCTTCCCTTATCCTAGTAACAGTGACCCATACCATTACCTAACCCATTTTGTCCCTTCTCCTAGTACCAGTGAACCAAACTGTTCCCTAACCCATTGCGTCCCTTCTCCTAGTAACAGTGAACCAAACTGTTCCCTAACCCATTGCGTCCCTTCTCCTAGTACCAGTGAACCATACCATTACCTAACCCACTGCGTCCCTTCTCCTAGTATCAGTGAACCAAACCATTCCCTAACCAATTTCATCCTTTCTCCTAGTACCAGTGAACCAAACAGTTCCCTAACCCATTGTGTCCCTTCTCCTAGTACCAGTGAACCAAACAATTCCCTAACCCATTTCATCCTTTCTCCTAGTACCAGTGAACCAAACTGTTCCCTAACCCATTGCGTCCCTTCTCCTAGTACCAGTGAACCAAACCATTCCCTAACCCATTTCGTCCCTTCTCCTAAAATCAGTGAACCATACCATTCCCTAACCCATTTTGGCCCTTCTCCTAGTACCAGTGAACCAAACCATTCCTTAACCCATTGGGTCCCTTATCCTAGTACCAGTGAACCAACCATTCCCTAACCCATTTCGTCCCTTCTCCTAGTACCATTCCCTAATCCTTTTCGTCCCTTCTCCTAGTACCAGTGAACCAACCATTCCCTAACCCATTTCGTCCCTTCTCCTAGTACCAGTGAACCAAACCGTTCCCTAACCCATTTCGTTCCTTCTCCTAGTACCATTCCCTAACCCTTTTCGTCACTCTCCTAGTAGCAGTGAACCAAACCATTCCCTAACCCATGTCGTCCCTTCTCCTAGTACCAGTGAACAAAACCATTCCCTAACCCATTTCAACCGTTCTCTTAGTACCAGTGAACCAAACCTTTCCCTAACCCATTTCGTTCCTTCTCCTAGTACCATTCCCTAACCCTTTTCGTCACTTTCCTAGTACCAGTGAGCCAAACCATTCCCTAACCCATGTCGTCCCTTCTCCTAGTACCAGTGAACCAAACAATTCCCTAACCCATTTCGTCCCTTCTCCTAGTACCAGTGAACCAAACCGTTCCCTAACCCATTTCGTTCCTTCACCTAGTACCATTCCCTAACCCTTTTCGTCCCGTCTCCTAGTACCAGTGAACCAAACCATTCCCTAACACATTTCTTCCCTTCTCCTAGTACCAGTGAACAAAACCATTAAATAACCCATTGCGTCCCTTCTCCTAGTACCAGTGAACCAAACCATTCCCTAACCCATTTCGTCCCTTCTCCTAGTACCAGTGAACCAAACCATTCCCTAACCCATTTCGTCCCTTCTCCTAGTACCAGTGAACCAAACCATTCCCTAACCCATTTCGTCCCTTCTCCTAGTACCAGTGAACCAAACCATTCCTTAACCCATTTCGTCCCTTCTCCTAGTACCAGTGAAACAAACCATTACCTAACCCATTTCGTCCCTTCTCCTAGTACCAGTGAACAAAACCATTCCATAACCCATTGTGTCCCTTCTCCTAGTACCAGTGAACCAAACCGTTCCCTAACACATTGCGTCCCTTCTCCTAGTACCAGTGAACAAAACCATTCCCTAACACATTGCGTCCCTTCTCCTAGTACCAGTGAACAAAACCATTCCCTAACCCATTTCAACCCTTCTCCTAGTACCAGTGAACAAAACCATACCCTAACCCATTGTGTACCTTCTCCTAGTACCAGTGAACCAAACCGTTCCTTAACCCATTTCTTCCCTTCTCCTAGTACCAGTGAACCAAACCGTTCCCTAACCCATTTCGTTCCTTCTCCTAGTACCATTCCCTAACCCTTTTCGTCACTTTCCTAGTACCAGTGAACCAAACCATTCCCTAACCCATGTCGTCCCTTCTCCTAGTACCAGTGAACAAAACCATTCCCTAACCCATTTCAACCCTTCTCTTAGTACCAGTGAACCAAACCGTTCCCTAACCCATTTCGTTCCTTCTCCTAGTACCATTCCCTAACCCTTTTTGTCACTTTCCTAGTACCAGTGAGCCAAACCATTCCCTAACCCATGTCGTCCCTTCTGCTAGTACCAGTGAACCAAACCATTCCCTAACCCATTTCGTCCCTTCTCCTAGTACCAGTGAACCAAACCGTTCCCTAACCCATTTAGTTCCTTCTCCTAGTACCATTCCCTAACCCTTTTCGTCCCTTCTCCTAGTACCAGTGAACCAAACCATTCTGTAACACATTTCTTCCCTTCTCCTAGTACCAGTGAACAAAACCATTCCATAACCCATTGCGTCCCTTCTCCTAGTACCAGTGAACCAAACCATTCCCTAACCCATTTCGTCCCTTCTCCTAGTACCAGTGAACCAAACCATTCCCTAACCCATTTCGTCCCTTCTCCTAGTACCAGTGAACAAAACCATTCCCTAACCCATTTCGTCCCTTCTCCTAGTACCAGTGAAACAAACCATTACCTAACCCATTTCGTCCCTTCTCCTAGTACCAGTGAACAAAACCATTCCATAACCCATTGTGTCCCTTCTCCTAGTACCAGTGAACCAAACCATTCCCTAATGCACTGCGTCCCTTCTCCTAGTATCAGTGAACCAACCCATTCCCTAACCCATTTCATTCTTTCTCCTAGTACCAGTGAACAAAAACCATTCCCTAACACATTTTGGCCCTTCTCCTAGTACCAGTGAACCAAACCATTCCTTAACCTATTAGGTCCCTTCTCCAAGTACCATTGAACCAAACCATTCCCTAACCAATTTCGTCCCTTCTACTAGTACCATTCCCTAACCCTTTTCGTCCCTTTCCTGGTACCAGTGAACCAAACCATTCCTTAACCAATTTTGTCTCTTCTCCTATTACAAGCAAACCAAACCATTCCTTAACCAATTTCTTCCCTTCTCCTAGTACCAGTGAACAAAACCATTCCATAACCCATTTCATCCCTTCTCCTAGTACCAGTGAACCAATCCATTCCATAACGCATTGCGTCCCTACTCCGAATACCAGTGAACCAAACCATTCCCTAACCCATTGCGTCCTTTCTGCTGGTTCCAGTGAACCAAACCATTTCCTAACCCATTTCGTCCTTTCTCCTAGTGCCAGTGAACCACACCATTCCCTAACCCATTTTGTCCCTTCTCCTAGTACCAGTGAACCAAACCATTCCTTAACCCATTTCTTCCCTTCTCTTAGTACCAGTGAACCAAACCATTCCCTAACCCATTGCGTCCCTTCTCCTAGTACCAGTGAACCAAACCATTCCCTAACCCATTTCGTCCTTTCTCCTAGTGCCAGTGAACCACACCATTCCCTAACCCATTTTGTCCCTTCTCCTAGTACCAGTGAACCAAACCATTCCTCAACCCATTTCTTCCCTTCTCATAGTACCAGTGAACCAAACCATTCCCAAACCCATTTCGTCCTTTCTCCTAGTACCATTGAACCAAACCATTCCGTAACCCATTTCGTCCCTTCTCCTAGTACCAGTTCACCAAACTATTCCCATTTCGTCCCTTCTTCTAGTACCAGTGAACCAAACAGTTCCCTAACCCATTTCTTCTCTTCTTCTAGTACCAGTGACCCATACCATTACCTAACCCATTTCGTCCTTTCTCCTAGCACCAGTGTACCAAACCGTTCCCTAACCCATTTATTCCCTTCTCCTAGTACCAGTGAACCAAACCGATCCCTAACCCATTGCGTCCCTTCTAGTACCAGTGAACCATACCATTACCTAACCCATTTCATCCCTTCTCCTAGTACCAGTGAACCAAACAATTTCTGTAACCCACTGCGTCCCTTCTCCTAGTATCAGTGAACCAAACCATTCCCTAACCCGTTTCATCCTTTCTCCTAGTACCAGTGAACAAAAACCATTCCCTAACCAATTTCGTTCCTTCTCCTAGTATCAGTGAACCAACCACTCCGTAACCCATTTCGTCCCTTCTCCTAGTACCAGTGAAACATACCATTCCCTAACCCATTTTGGCCCTTCTCCTTGTACCAGTGAACCAAACCATTCCTTAAGCCATTGGGTCCCTTCTCCTAGTACCAGTGAACCAACCATTCCCTAACCCATTTCGTCCCTTCTCCTAGTACCATTCCCTAACCCTTTTCGTCCCTTTCCTAGTACCAGTGAACCAAACCATTCCCTAACCCATTTCATCCCTTCTCCTAGTACCAGTGAACCAAACCATTCCTTAACCCAAATACGTCCCTTCTCTTAGTACCAGTGAGCCAACCATTCCCTAACACATTGCGTCCTTTCTGCTGGTTCCAGTGAACCAAACCATTCCCTAACCCATTTCGTCCTTTCTCCTAGTGCCAGTGAACCACACCATTCCCTAACCCATTTTGTCCCTTCTCCTAGTACCAATGAACCAAACCATTCTTTAACCCAAATGCATCCCTTCTTTTACTACCAGTGAGCCAACCATTCCCTAACACATCTCTTCCCTTCTCCTAGTACCAGTGAACAAAACCATTCCATAACCCATTTCGGCCCTTCTCCTAGTACCAGTGAACCAAACCATTCCTTAACCCATTCGGTCCCTTCCCCTAGAACCAGTGAACCAACCATTCCCTAACCCATTTCGGCCCTTCTCCCAGTACAAGTGAACCAAACCATTCCCTAAACCTTTTCGTCCCTTTCCTAGTACCAGTGACCAAAACATTCCCTAACCCATTGCGTCCCTACTCCTAGTATCAGTGAACCAAACCATACCCTAACCCATTTCATCCCTTCTCCTATTATCAGTGAACCAAACCATTCCCTAACCCATTTCGTCACTTCTCCTAGTACCAGTGAACCAAACCGTTCCCTAAACCATTGCGTCCCTTTTCCTAGTACCAGTGAACCAAACCATTCCCTAACCCATTTCTTCCGTTCTCCTAGTACCAGTGAACCAAACCATTCCCTAACCCATTTCTTCCCTTCTCCCAGTAAGAGTGAACCAAACCATTCCCTAACCCATTGTGTCCATTCTCCTAGTACCAGTGAACAAAACCATTCCCTAACCCATTTTCTCTCTTCTCCTATTACAAGCAAACCAAACCATTCCTTAACCCATTTCTTTCCTTCTCCTAGTACCAGTGAACAAAACCATTCCATAACCCATTTCATCCCTTCTCCTAGTACCAGTGAACCAAACCATTCCATAACACATTGCGTCCCTGCTCCGAATACCAGTGAACCAAACCATTCCCTAACCCATTGCGTCCTTTCTGCTGGTTCCAGTGAACCAAACCATTCCCTAACCCATTTCGTCCTTTCTCCTAGTGCCAGTGAACCACACCATTCCCTAACCCATTTTGTCCCTTCTCCTAGTACCAATGAACCAAACCATTCCCTAACCCATTTCTTCCCTTCTCTTAATACCAGTGAACCAAACCATTCCCTAACCCATTGCGTCCCTTCTCCTAGTGCAAGTGAACCAAACCATTCCGTAACCCATTTCGTCCCTTCTCCTAGTACCAGTTCACCAAACTATTCCCATTTCGTCCCTTCTCCTAGTACCAGTGATCCAAACCGTTCCCTAACCCATTTCTTCCCTTCTCCTAGTACCAGTGACCCATACCATTACCTAACCCATTTCGTCCTTTCTCCTAGCACCAGTGTACCAAACCATTCCCTAACCCATTTCGTCCCTTCTCCTAGTACCAGTGAACCAAACCGATCCCTAACCCATTGCGTCCCATCTAGTACCAGTGAACCATACCATTACCTAACCCATTTCGTCCCTTCTCCTAGTACCAGTGAACCAAACAATTTCTGTAACCCACTGCGTCCCTTCTCCTAGTATCAGTGAACCAAACCATTCCCTAACCCATTTCATCCTTTCTCCTAGTACCAGTGAACAAAAACCATTCCCTAACCCATTTCGTTCCTTCTCCTAGTATCAGTGAACCAACCACTCCGTAACCCATTTCGTCCCTTCTCCTAGTACCAGTGAAACATACCATTCCCTAACCCATTTTGGCCCTTCTCCTTGTACCAGTGACCCAAACCATTCCTTAAGCCATTGAGTCCCTTCTCCTAGTACCAGTGAACCAACCATTCCCTAACCCATTTCGTCCCTTCTCCTAGTACCATTCCCTAACCCTTTTCGTCCCTTTCCTAGTACCAGTGAACCAAACCATTCCCTAACCCATTTCATCCCTTCTCCTAGTACCAGTGAACCAAACCATTCCTTAACCCAAATGCGTCCCTTCTCTTAGTACCAGTGAGCCAACCATTCCCTAACACATTTCTTCCCTTCTCCTAGTACCAGTGAACAAAACCACTCTATAACCCATTGGGTCCCTTCTCCTAGAACCAGTGAACCAACCATTCCCTAACCCATTTCGTCCCTTCTCCTAGTACAAGTGAACAAAACCATTCCCTAACCCTTTTCGTCCCTTTCCTAGTACCAGTGAACCAAACCATTCCCTAACCCATTTCGTCCCTACTCCTAGTATCAGTGAACCAAACCTTACCCTAACCCATTTCATCCCTTCTCCTATTATCAGTGAACCAAACCATTCCCTAACCCATTTCGTCCCTTCTCCTAGTACCAGTGAACCAAACCGTTCCCTAAACCATTGCGTCCCTTCTCCTAGTACCAGTGAACCAAACCATTCCCTAACCCATTTCTTCTGTTCTACTAGTGCCAGTGAACAAAACCATTCCCTAACCCATTTTGTCCCTTCTCCTATTACAAGCAAACCAAACCATTCCTTAACCCATTTCTTCCCTTCTCCTAGTACCAGTGAACAAAAATAATCCATAACCCATTTCATCCATTCTCCTAGTACCAGTGAACCAAACCATTCCATAACCCATTGCGTCCCTACTCCGAATACCAGTGAACCAAACCATTCCCTAACCCATTGCGTCCTTTCTGCTTGTACCTGTGAACCAAACCATTCCCTAACCCATTTCGTCCTTTCTCCTAGTGCCAGTGAACCATACCATTCCCTAACCCATTTTGTCCCTTCTCCTAGTACCAGTGAACCAAACCATTCCCTAACCCATTAAGTCCTTTCTGCTGGTACCAGTGAACCAAACCATTCCCTAACCCATTTAGTCCTTTCTCCTAGTGCCTGTGAACCATGCCATTCCCTAACCCATTTCGTCCCTTCTCCTAGTACCAGTGAACCAAACCATTCCCTAACCCATTTTGTCCCTTCTCCTAGTACCAGTGAACCAAACCATTCCTTAACCCATTTCTTCCCTTCTCTTACTACCAGTGAACCAAACCATTCCCAAACCCATTTCGTCCCTTCTCCTAGTACCAGTTAACCAAACTATTCCCATTTTGTCCCTTCTCCTAGTACCAGTGAAACAAACCGTTCCCTAACCCATTTCTTCCCTTCTCCTAGTACCAGTGACCCATACCATTACCTAACCCATTTCGTCCTTTCTCCTAGCACCAGTGTACCAAACCGTTCCCTAACCCATTTATTCCATTCTCCTAGTACCAGTGAACCATACCATTACCTAACCCATTTCGTTTCTTCTCCTAGTACCAGTGAACCAAACCGATCCCTAACCCATTGCGTCCCTTCTAGTACCAGTGAACCATACCATTACCTAACCCATTTCGTCCCTTCTCCTAGTACCAGTGAACCAAACAATTTCTGTAACCCACTGCGTCCCTTCTCCTAGTATCAGTGAACCAAACCGTTCCCTAACCCATTTATTCCATTCTCCTAGTACCAGTGAACCATACCATTACCTAACCCATTTCGTTCATTCTCCTAGTATCAGTGACCCAACCACTCCGTAACCCATTTCATCCCTTCTCCTAGTACCAGTGAACCAAACCATTCTTTAACCCAAATGCGTCCCTTCTTTTACTACCAGTGAGCCAACCATTCCCTAACACATCTCTTCCCTTCTCCTAGTACCAGTGAACAAAACCATTCCATAACCCATTTCGGCCCTTCTCCTAGTACCAGTGAACCAAACCATTCCTTAACCCATTGGGTCCCTTCCCCTAGAACCAGTGAACCAACCATTCCCTAACCCATTTCGGCCCTTCTCCTAGTACAAGTGAACCAAACCATTCCCTAAACCTTTTCGTCCCTTTCCTAGTACCAGTGACCAAAACATTCCCTAACCCATTGCATCCCTACTCCTAGTATCAGTGAACCAAACCATACCCTAACCCATTTCATCCCTTCTCCTAGTACCAGTGACCCATACCATTACCTAACCCATTTCGTCCTTTCTCCTAGCACCAGTGTACCAAACCGTTCCCTAACCCATTTCGTCCCTTCTCCTAGTACCAGTGAACCAAACCATTCCCTAACCCATTTCTTCCCTTCTCCTAGTAGCAGTGAACCAAACCATTCCCCAACCCATTGTGTCCCTTCTCCTAGTACCAGTGAACAAAACCATTCCCTAACCCATTTTGTCTCTTCTCCTATTACAAGCAAACCAAACCATTCCTTAACCCATTTCTTCCCTTCTCCTAGTACCAGTGAACAAAACCATTCCCTAACCCATTTCATCCCTTCTCCTAGTACCAGTGAACCAAACCATTCCATAACGCATTGCGTCCCTGCTCCGAATACCAGTGAACCAAACCATTCCCTAACACATTGCGTCCTTTCTGCTGGTTCCAGTGAACCAAACCATTCCCTAACCCATTTCGTCCTTTCTCCTTGTGCCAGTGAACCACACCATTCCGTAACCCATTTCGTCCCTTCTCCTAGTACCAGTTCACCAAACTATTCCCATTTCGTCCCTTCTCCTAGTACCAGTGAACCAAACCGTTCCCTAACCGATTCTTCCCTTCTCCGAATACCAGTGACCCATACCATTACCTAACCCATTTCGTCCTTTCTCCTAGCACCAGTGTACCAAACCGTTCCCTAACCCATTTCGTCCCTTCTCCTAGTACCAGTGAACCAAACCGATCCCTAACCCATTGCGTCCCATCTAGTACCAGTGAACCATACCATTACCTAACCCATTTCGTCCCTTCTCCTAGTACCAGTGAACCAAACAATTTATATAACCCATTGGGTCCCGTCTCCTAGAACCAGTGAACCAACCATTCCCTTACCCATTTCGTCCCTTCTCCTAGTACAAGTGAACCAAACCATTCCCTAACCCTTTTCGTCCCTTTCCTAGTACCAGTGAACCAAACCATTCCCTAACCCATTTCGTCCCTACTCCTAGTATCAGTGAACCAAACCTTACCCTAACCCATTTCATCCCTTCTCCTATTATCAGTGAACCAAACCATTCCCTAACCCATTTCGTCCCTTCTCCTAGTACCAGTGAACCAAACCGTTCCCTAAACCATTGCGTCCCTTCTCCTAGTACCAGTGAACCAAACCATTCCCTAACCCATTTCGTCCCTTCTCCTAGTACCAGTGAACCAAACCATTCCCTAACCCATTTTGTCCCTTCTCCTATTACAAGCAAACCAAACCATTCCTTAACCCATTTCTTCCCTTCTCCTAGTACCAGTGAACAAAAATATTCCATAACCCATTTCATCCATTCTCCTAGTACCAGTGAACCAAACCATTCCATAACCCATTGCGTCCCTACTCCGAATACCAGTAAACCAAACCATTCCCTAACCCATTGCGTCCTTTCTGCTTGTACCTGTGAACCAAACCATTCCCTAACCCATTTCGTCCTTTCTCCTAGTGCCAGTGAACCATACCATTCCCTAACCCATTTTGTCCCTTCTCCTAGTACCAGTGAACCAAACCATTCCCTAACCCATTAAGTCCTTTCTGCTGGTACCAGTGCACCTAACCATTCCCTAACCCATTTTTTCCCTTCTCTTTGTACCAGTGAACCATACCATTACCTAACCCATTTCGTCCCTTCTCCTAGTACCAGTGAACCAAACCTTTCCTTAACCCATTTCTTACCTTCTCTTAGTACCAGTGAACCAAACCATTCCCTAACCCATTGCATCCCTTCTCCTAGTACAAGTGAACCAAACCATTCCTTAACCCATTTCTTCCCTTCTCTTAGTACCAGTGAACCAAACCATTCCTTAATCCATTGTATCCTTTCTCTAGTACTGTGAACCAACCATTCCCAAACCCATTTCGTCTCTTCTCCTAGTACCAGTGAACCAAACCGTTCCCTAACTCATTGCATCCCTTCTCCTAGTACCAGTGAACCAAACCATTCCCTAACCCATTGTTTCCCTTCTCCTAGTATCAGTGAACCCAACCATTCCCTAACCCATTACATCCCCTCTCCTAGTACCAGTGAACCAATCCATTCCTTAACCCATTGCGTTTATTCTCTTAGTACCAGTGAACCAACCATTCCCTAACCAATTTCGTCCCTTCTCCTAGTACCAGTGAACCAAACCATTCCCTAACTCATTGCATCCCTTCTCCTAGTACCAGTGAATCAAACCATTCCCTAACCCATTGTGTCCCTTCTCCTAGTATCAGTGAACCAAACCATTCCCTAACCTATTTTTTCCCTTCTCCTAGTACCAGTGAACCATACCATTACCTAACCCATTTTGTCCCTTCACCTAGTACCAGTGAACCAAACCGTTCCCTAACCAATTTCTTCCCTTCTCCTAAAACCAGTGAATCATTCCATTACCTAACCCATTTCGTCCCATCTCCTAGTACCAGTGAACCAAACCGTTCCCTAACCCATTGCATCCCTTCTCCTAGTACCAGTGAACCAATCCATTCCTTAACCCACTGCGTTTATTCTCTTAGTACCAGTGAACCAACCATTCCTTAACCCATTTCGTCCCTTCTCCTAGTACTAGTGAACCGAACCGTTCCCTAACCCATTTCGTCCCTTCTCCTAGTACCAGTGAACCAACGATTCCCTAACCCATTTCTTCCCTTCTCCTAGTACCAGTGAACAAAACCATTCCCTAACCCATTTCGTCCCTTCTCCTAGTACCAGTGAACCAAACCGATCCCTAACCCATTGCGTCCCATCTAGTACCAGTGAACCATACCATTACCTAACCCATTTCGTCCCTTCTCCTAGTACCAGTGAACCAAACAATTTCTGTAACCCACTCATCCCTTCTCCTAGTACCAGTGAACCAAACCATTCCCTAACCCATTTCATCCTTTCTCCTAGTACCAGTGAACAAAAACCATTCCCTAACCCATTTCGTTCCTTCTCCTAGTATCAGTGAACCAACCACTCCGTAACCCATTTCGTCCCTTCTCCTAGTACCAGTGAAACATACCATTCCCTAACCCATTTTGGCCCTTCTCCTTGTACCAGTGACCCGAACCATTCCTTAAGCCATTGAGTCCCTTCTCCTAGTACCAGTGAACCAAACAATTTCTGTAACCCACTGCGTCCCTTCTCCTAGTATCAGTGAACCAAACCATTCCCTAACCCATTTCATCCTTTCTCCTAGTACCAGTGAACAAAAACCATTCCCTAACCCATTTCGTTCCTTCTCCTAGTATCAGTGAACCAACCACTCCGTAACCCATTTCGTCCCTTCTCCTAGTACCAGTGAAACATACCATTCCCTAACCCATTTTGGCCCTTCTCCTTGTACCAGTGACCCAAACCATTCCCTAACCCATTTCGTCCCTTCTCCTAGTACCATTCCCTAACCCTTTTCGTCCCTTTCCTAGTACCAGTGAACCAAACCATTCCCTAACCCATTTCATCCCTTCTCCTAGTACCAGTGAACCAAACCATTCCTTAACCCAAATGCGTCCCTTCTCTTAGTACCAGTGAGCCAACCATTCCCTAACCCATTTCTTCCCTTCTCCTAGTACCAGTGAACAAAACCACTCTCTAACCCATTGGTCCCTTCTCCTAGAACCAGTGAACCAACCATTCCCTAACCCATTTCGTCCCTTCTCCTAGTACAAGTGAACAAAACCGTTCCCTAACCCATTTCGTCCCTTCTCCTAGTACCAGTGAACCAAACCGTTCCCTAACCCATTTCGTCCCTTCTCCTAGTACCAGTGAACCAAACCATTCCCTAACCCATTTCGTCCCTTCTCCTAGTACCAGTGAACAAAACCATTCCCTAACCCATTCTCGTCCCTTCTCCTAGTACCAGTGAACCAAACCGTTCCCTTAACCCATTGCGTCCCTTCTCCTAGTACCAGTGAACCAAACCATTCCCTAACCCATTTCTTCTGTTCTACTAGTGCCAGTGAACAAACCATTCCCTAACCCATTTCGTCCCTTCTCCTATTACAAGCAAACCAAACCATTCCTTAACCCATTTCTTCCCTTCTCCTAGTACCAGTGAACAAAAATAATCCATAACCCATTTCATCCATTCTCCTAGTACCAGTGAACCAAACCATTCCATAACCCATTTCGTCCCTTCTCCTAATACCAGTGAACCAAACCATTCCCTAACCCATTTCGTCCCTTTCTGCTTGTACCAGTGAACCAAACCATTCCCTAACCCATTTCGTCCCTTCTCCTAGTGCCAGTGAACCAAACCATTCCCTAACCCATTTTGTCCCTTCTCCTAGTACCAGTGAACCAAATCATTCCCTAACCCATTAAGTCCCTTCTGCTGGTACCAGTGAACCAAACCGTTCCCTAACCCATTTCGTCCCTTCTCCTAGTACCAGTGAACCAACCATTCCCTAACCCATTTCGTCCCTTCTCCTAGTACCAGTGAACCAAACCATTCCCTAACCCATTTTGTCCCTTCTCCTAGTACCAGTGAACCAAACCATTCCCTAACCCATTTCTTCCCTTCTCTTACTACCAGTGAACCAAACCGTTCCCTAACCCATTTCGTCCCTTCTCCTAGTACCAGTGAACCAAACCATTCCCTAACCCATTTCGTCCCTTCTCCTAGTACCAGTGAACCAAACCGTTCCCTAACCCATTTCGTCCCTTCTCCTAGTACCAGTGAACCAAACCATTCCCTAACCCATTTCGTCCCTTCTCCTAGTACCAGTGTACCAAACCGTTCCCTAACCCATTTCTTCCATTCTCCTAGTACCAGTGAACCAAACCATTCCTAACCCATTTCGTTCCTTCTCCTAGTACCAGTGAACCAAACCGATTCCCTAACCCATTGCGTCCCTTCTAGTACCAGTGAACCAAACCATTCCCTAACCCATTTCGTCCCTTCTCCTAGTACCAGTGAACCAAACAATTTCCGTAACCCATTCGTCCCTTCTCCTAGTACCAGTGAACCAAACCGTTCCCCTAACCCATTTCGTCCATTCTCCTAGTACCAGTGAACCAAACGATTCCCTAACCCATTTCGTCCTTCTCCTAGTATCAGTGAACCAAACCACTCCCTAACCCGTTTCGTCCCTTCTCCTAGTACCAGTGAACCAAACCGTTCCCTAACCCATTTCGTCCCTTCTCCTAGTACCAGTGAACCAACGATTCCCTAACCCATTTCTTCCCTTCTCCTAGTACCAGTGAACAAAACCGTTCCCTAACCCATTTCGTCCCTTCTCCTAGTACCAGTGAACCAACGATTCCCTAACCCATTTCTTCCCTTCTCCTAGTACCAGTGAACCAAACCATTCCCTAACCCATTTTGTCCCTTCTCCTAGTACCAGTGAACCAATCCATTCCTTAACCCATTGCGTTTATTCTCTTAGTACCAGTGAACCAACCATTCCTTAACCCTTTTCGTCCCTTCTCCTAGTACCAGTGAACCAAACCATTCCCTAACTCATTTCATCCCTTCTCCTAGTACCAGTGAACCAAACCATTCCCTAACTCATTTTGTCCCTTCTTCTAGTACCAGTGAACCAAACCATTCCCTAACCCATTTCATCCCTTCTCCTAGTACCATTAACCAAACCATTCCCTAACCCATTTCTTCCCTTCTCCTAGTACCAGTGAACCAAACCATTCCCTAACCCATTTATTTCCTTATCCTAGTACCAGTGAACCAAACCATTCCCTAACCCATTTCTTCCCTTTCTTCTCTTTCACTTTTCAGCTATACCAGTGAACTAAACCGCTCCCTTCACGTCCTTGAAATGTTATAATGTCACTTAGGCTACTCAATACTGCAATTCTTTAAAAAAAAACTTTTGTCTATTTTTAAAAGTGTGTGAGATTCAATGTCAGTGATTTTGAATGTTTCTATATAGATTGCGTCATCTGTGTGCTGCACAATGAATTTCCTAATTAGAGGATTCGTTTTCTAATCAAATAATTGTCTCTCCCCTTACAGAGTACCAGGGTGACTACTACGGAGGTGGAAACTACGAATTCTTCCCCCATGGCCCTCCCTCCTCTCAGGCTCAGTCTCCAGCAGAATCCCCCTACATCCATGGAGGGGCCATGGAGGGCTCTGTGTCAGCCCACCACCCCTCTGACGACAATAGGTTCACGGACATGATCTCCCACGCAGACACCCCCAGCCCAGAGCCCGGCCTGCCCAGCTCCCTGCAGCCTGTCCCTGGGGAGGCATACGGAGGGGGGCCCAGCCCACCCTTCTCCCTGGCTAGTAACTCCAGCTACAGTGCCCCCATGTCCCACCCCGGACAAGAGATGGGAGAGACCACCGTCTGGTAGACTAGAGGGGGGATGTCTGGGTCTGGGAATGGGATGAGGGTTTCGTTGGGAGGGAGGGTGAACTTCCCATTTTCGATTCAATCAACTCGGGAGATGAATTTGAAGACGTTATGTATCAGTAGTTCTGAATTAAAAATGCTGTTTATGTATTTGTTAATGGGGATTTTTCTATTCACGGATTGGGATTTTGAATTCACTTGCTGAATTGATGGAGTTGAAATGGAATTGTTCCCCCTAACTCTTATCCTTCACATACGTGATGGACTGAGGATGGAAGATGGGGCGGCTTTGCTGGAAAAATATCAACTTTGTTATACTATTCGCCGCCCTATTCAGCCCCGTCAGTAGAAATACACTCCCACCCACCTCTGGAAACAATGAACTGGGATTGGAAAAAGATAGACGCTTCGGCGGTTCCTCTTGCCCCCATATCCCCCCCACCCGAGAAGAGATCAAGGTATCCATTGATGGAGATTAAGGACACTTGATATTGCGGAGAGAGATAAAGAAAGAATACAAGCCAAAAGGGATGATTTATGTATTTTATTTTTTGGTTTCAAAACTGTCTTGTTTTTTTATTCTAGTCTACTGTTTCTTAAAGGCATAATGTTGTAGGCCTAACTGGTCAGTTCCTCTTCTGCATAACATATGTTTTACTGGTACACCAGTCTCCTATTGTAATATTGCTTCCAATACAATGCTCTAATACAGACAAATGCACTCGTTCAGTGTTTTAACTGTTTCTAAGCACAACCACCTTTGCTTTTAGCTTCAACACCAACAAGATAAACCATTCAGGGGCCTGTAGTGTAGAGCAGATATCTGCTTGACGACAGAGATGACAACAGTCAGTTAATGTGAAAGCAGGAGAGTCATTTGGGGTAGCCAGGTAAACATGTTAGATGTCAAAGACATTGTCATTGACAACATTTATGTGATCCCTTTGATAGCCTTTGAACAACTTTACTGCAGCTTTCATAAAGACCCATAATTACATACATTAATTATTCTGGAATTCTACACAATATACATGCACATACATTCCTTACCATTTTCATCATCAGTTCTAGTGAGGTGTTCCTGATAGATGGTCTCGCTGTTCTCGTATGGGATCTCTATATGGTTATTCAGAACACACACATACATAAGCCATGCATACACACACACCCACACCTACCCCTCTCTAATCAAGGCCCCCTCCATGCACATATCCCTCACGCCCATCCAGGCACCCCTGTCAGTCCCTCTCTTTTCCTCTCCTCTCCTTCTCCACTTCTCCTGATCTTCCCTTTGTTAGTGTCCCTTTTTTGAAAAGCATGTTTTAATGGAAATTATTTTCAAAAGAACATTGAAGCCATAATGGAGAACGTCCTTCAGCAGCTGAGGTCTCCTTCTTCAATAGACAGAGAACTGTAGGAGGAGCCAGACAACATCTGTGACTTGCTACCCATCTGTCTACCTGGCAGCCTGGCAACCATCCCCACCTAGTGGTCAGATAGGACAACTACAGAGAGGGGTTTCCATCAGCCGTGTGTCAAATAAAATAAAATATAATCTTATTTGTCACATGTGCCGAATACAACCTTACCGTGAAATGCTTACTTACAAGCCCTTAACCAACAATGCAGTTTTAAGAAAATAGAGTTAAGAAAATATTTACTAAATAAATTAAAGTAAAAAAATATTAAAAAATAAAGTAACACAATACAATAACAATAATGAGGCTATATAGAGGGGGTACCAGTACTGAGTCAATGTGCGGGGGTACAAGTTTGTCGAGGAGTGTGTGTGTGCGCGTGTGTGATGTGTGTGTGATTGTGTGTGTGTGTGTGCCTTAGGACTCGTCTTCAGGGACACATATGTAGGCATGCAGGCACACACACAGACACATACACACACAGACACACACACACAAACACACACACACACACACAGACACACACACAGCCAAAATGAAGGACGACCAATTAGCCACAAAATGACAAGTACACTGTCTGGGCAAACGACGAAGTAAATACCAACCACATACACACTGTTTGGATTTCAAACAATGTAATGCATACTATCTGTTATTACTTCTATCCTATTATTGCTCTCCATATTTATTGCGGTACAGTATATCTCCACAATGAGAGAGAGAGAGTATGTGTGTGTGTGGGTGTGTGTGTGTGTGCGTATTTACATGTGTAAGTGTGTGTGTGTGTGTGTGTGTGTGTGTGTGTGTGTGTGTGTGTGTGTGTGTGTGTGTGTGTGTGTGTGTTTGCGTGTGTAAGTTTGTGTGTGCGTGCATACGGTTAGAGGAAAATGGGTGGGGGGTATTGTTTCAATGTAAATAGTACTGATAATAATAAAACATCTCCTCTTGCACTACATTGGCGCTTGGTTTCTCAAACCTCTGTTTGATACAAAGAATGGAGTCACCCAACCCTTACTAACTGGTAGGAGAGGATTCTATGCTATTTGGGCAAGCAATAATAGCAGCTCAACCTTTTCCTTTATTACTAACACCTAGCCTATCATTTCGGATCAACACAAGTGCCTAGAGGGTAGGGGCTAGGGGGTAGTTTGTGGACGGGGCCATTGTCTTACCAGATTTATCATCAACCTACTTCTCTTCCACCTGCTCAGGGTAGAATTTGTCCCTAAGGTACAAGTCTAGGATCAGCTTACCCTCACCTGAACCATTATGGGGAAAACAACAAACTTGACTTCAGACCAGCATATAGAGGCTATTCCATCCCACTCCTAGTGAGGCTCCAGCCTTATCCCCCTCCCTCTTTTACACCTCTTTATCCCATCCTCCGGCTGCATCCCTCTCTCCATGGGCCCAGGTGGACTCAGGGTTGCTTAGGTCTGCAGTAATTTTCCCCCCGACTGGTTTTAATGTAAGGGGTAATGTGAGAGGAGACAGGCTCCGCACACACACGCACACCTCCCCCTGTGGGAGTCTGGAGCAAGCCGTGGTCTGCACGCACACACAAACGCACACACACACCACAGCGGTGGACGTGGTCCTCACCCACCACTGGTTCATCACCAGCATCCCTCTGATCCCTTGATTTATTCCTCCTTCTCTCCTGTTTACTCCCCTGAGCCTCTCCTCTCCTCTGCCCAAAACAGAGGCCTGTATCACTCCATCTCTCAGAGAGAGTGAGGGAGAGAAAGAGAGAGAGAGAGCAAGAGAGTAATAGAGAAGAGAGAGAGAGAGAGAGAGAGAGAGAGAGAGAGAGAGAGAGAGAGAGAGAGAGAGAGAGAGAGAGAGAAGAGAAGGAACCAGCTGATTCTATAGGAGCACCAACACAAACAGTGCTGTATATAAACACACACACACAGGCCAGGGGCTCAGAGGCTGACCTGCTACTGCCTGGAAACAAACACCTCGAATGACTTTCACCTTCTTTTCATCCAAACATCCCTTGTTTATCATGCACGCACGCACACAAACACACACACTCACACACACACACACGGCCGTTAACACATTGGTTATTTTGTAATTAATTTACTTGCTCTGCTGTTATGGGAAAGAGCAGAGGAGAGGAGGAGGCCTTGTGGAACTGCTATAAATCACCTGCTTGTTCCCCTCCCCAACTTTCCATCCCACCTATCCCCATTCCAGTGGAGGCTGGTGGGAGGAGCTATAGGAGGACGGGCTCATTGTAATGGCTGAAATGGAATAATGGAATAAATGGAACGGGTCAAACGTGTTTTCCATATGTTTGATGTGTTTGATACTGTTCCATTCCAGCCATTACAATGAGCCATTTCCTTTCCCTCTTCAGCCCCCCATGAGCACAGCTACACTGGGTTCCCAGTCCATAACCCCCCTCCCTTCATCACACACTGATGGATGTACTCCTATCCTACTCCCCCTCTTGTCATTGCTGCCTGGGGCGGGGAATTCATATTACCCTATGAAGAGGACACATCATTAAGAGTCTAAGCCTGGTGGGGGGTATTTGATTTGGAATTTTAAGACCCCTTTAGGTATAAAAACATATATATATATATATATAAATTATTTGATAAAACATTGAATTTGGCCTTACTGCTATTAGCCCATAGAAACGCATTGAATAACAGATTCATACATGGACAGGCCTCGTGTAGCTCAGTTGGAAGAGCATGGCGCTTGCAACGCCAGGGTTGTGGGTTCGATTCCCACGGGGGGCCAGTATGAAAAATAATTTTAAAATGTATGCACTAACTGTAAAGTCTCTCTGGATAAGAGCGTCTGCTAAATGACTGAAATGGAAAAACAAATGGTCAAAAAATAAATCAAAAGGAAGTTTGTTTTGATGTGTGTGTCCTATATCTGAGAGATATAAGAAAGATCAGGAAATATTGTTTGTTTTTTTTAACCAATATTTAACACTTTTTGGGGGCACTAAACTACTTCCATATTTACTTCAATTCATTTTTTAAACTGGTACCTGCTACCTTCAGATGCTGCAACCTGGTCTCAGAGCATTTCGTATTATTCTGTACGTAGCATAAATATGAGATACACTCCATAGAGCCCCACAGTGGAGGTGCCATAATACCCATAAAACCTAGCGGTCAAACAGGGAAATGGTTCCAATAGTTCTTCTACAATTAATTTTTCCCATAGGGGATTTTTAGAAACACTTAAAATATGTCTGTGTTTCGTATAAGCTTAGCCTGGTGTGACGTTTTGGAAAATATATTGATAAAAGTCACCTTGTCCGAAAGAGATTTACACGGTTATCAAAACGTCACAACAGGGTAAGCCTACACAAAACACAGCCCTTATTTTAAGTGTTTCTAAAATCCCCTATGGGAAAAATTAATGGTGGAAAAAAGATTGGAACCATTTCCCTGTTTGATCTCTAGGTTTTATGGGTATTATGTGGTACTCGATTTAGTATGATATGTTACCATACCAAATGTAACATGTCAATCTAATTTCATATCCCGGAATTACGTTTCCTATGTTACATCTAGTCTATGATACCAGGCTGTCAGAAGAGGCTTGTGGGCGTCCTAGAGCAAAACTGACATTTACGTGTTCGTGAGAGTCTTATCTTTCCACTGCGGGGTCATAATTGTTTGTAGGCTAAACGGTTCGGACAATACAGACGTTTTCGTGAGAAGACCGATTTTCCGGATGTCTCCTGGTCTGACAAACACCGCTGTAGCTCTTCCACTCGCTGCAGATGCGGAAGGCTGACATCGGTGCACGCGGTGGACTAACACCAGATAATTGTTTATTATGATAATTAGATTTCCGCAGGTGCGCGAACGTCGACTCTAGGGGTGTTACTCAGACACACACACACGAACGTGCACACAAGTGTCCCTGAAACACAAATACGTGTAAACAAACAAACACTACTTCCTTATACACAGACAAAATGTAGTGCCTTCAGTTCCTCCTGGAGGCCAAAGAAAACAGAGACACATCTCAGTAAACGTTTGAGTCTGTCCCTGAGAGAGAAGACAATACACTGGATTCCATTGTCATATCACACCAGCCATTCAGGGAGAGGCCATAAGGTCACCACATACCTTACAGGCTCAACTCAATTAACAGAATGTTGCACTGGCAAAAAGTATTTATTAGAGTCAAATAGTCGACTATGAACAGTAAACATTTCAAACAGTAATATTATTTGTCTTTTATACAAGATTCACTGGAGAATGTCAGAAGAACCATGAACCTGAATGGATATACTGCATATAACATACACTGCTCAAAAAAATAAAGGGAACACTTAAACAACACAATGTAACTCCAAGTCTATCACACTTCTGTAAAATCAAACTGTCCACTTAGGAAGCAACACTGATTGACAATACATTTCACATGCTGTTGTGCAAATGGAATAGACAACAGGTGGAAATTATAGGCAATTAGCAAGACACCCCCAATAAAGGACTGGTTTTGCAGGTGGTGACCACAGACCACTTCTCAGTTCCTATGCTTCCTGGCTGATGTTTTGGTCACTTTTGAATGCTGGCGGTGCTTTCACTCTAGTGGTAGCATGAGACGGAGTCTACAACCCACACAAGTGGCTCAGGTAGTGCAGCTCATCCAGGATGGCACATCAATGCGAGCTGTGGCAAGAAGGTTTGCTGTGTCTGTCAGCGTAGTGTCCAGAGCATGGAGGCGCTACCAGGAGACAGGCCAGTACATCAGAAGACGTGGAGGAGGCCGTAGGAGGGCAACAACCCAGCAGCAGGACTGCTACCTCCGCCTTTGTGCAAGGAGGAGCAGGAGGAGCACTGCCAGAGCCTTGCAAAATGACCTCCAGCAGGCCACAAATGTGCATGTGTCTGCTCAAACGGTCAGAAACAGACTCCATGAGGGTGGTATGAGGGCCCGACGTCCACAGGTGGGGGTTGTGCTTACAGCCCAACACCGTGCAGGACGTTTGGCATTTGCCAGAGAACACCAAGATTGGCAAATTCGCCACTGTCGCCCTGTGCTCTTCACAGATGAAAGCAGGTTCACACTGAGCACATGTGACAGACGTGACAGAGTCTGGAGACGCCGTGGAGAACGTTCTGCTGCCTGCAACATCCTCCAGCATGACCGGTTTGGCGGTGGGTCAGTCATGGTGTGGGGTGGCATTTCTTTGGGGGGCCGCACAGCCCTCCATGTGCTCGCCAGAGGTAGCCTGACTGCCATTAGGTACCGAGATGAGAACCTCAGACCCCTTGTGAGACCATATGCTGGTGCGGTTGGCCCTGGGTTCCTCCCAATGCAAGACAATGCTAGATCTCATGTGGCTGGAGTGTGTCAGCAGTTCCTGCAAGAGGAAGGCATTGATGCTATGGACTGGCCCGCCCATTCCCCAGACCTGAATCCAATTGAGCACATCTGGGACATCATGTCTCGCTCCATCCACCAACGCCACGTTGCACCACAGACTGTCCAGGAGTTGGCGGATGCTTTAGTCCAGGTCTGGGAGGAGATGCCTCAGGAGACCATCCGCCACCTCATCAGGAGCATGCCCAGGCGTTGTAGGGAGGTCATACAGGCACGTGGAGGCCACACACACTACTGAGCCTCATTTTGACTTGTTTTAAGGACATTACATCAAAGTTGGATCAGCCTGTAGTGTGGTTTTCCACTTTAATTTTGAGGGTGACTCCAAATCCAGACCTCCATGGGTTGATAAATTTGATTTCCATTGATAATTTGTGTGATTTTGTTGTCAGCACATTCAACTATGTAAAGAAAAAAAGTATTTAATAAGATTATTTCATTCATTCAGATCTAGGATGTGTTATTTTAGTGTTCCCTTTATTTTTTTGAGCGGTGTATATATTCAGTATTTACAGACAGGGAGATAGAAAGGAAGAGGACACCTTTAGAATACCAGTGGTATCAATAACAGAATGTATGAATTGAGCCAATGCTATACAATGAGACATTGTTAAGTCCCAGAGAAGTGACCTGTGCGGTGCTTTGCTCTGTCTCTTCCCAGCTGTAGCATCACAGTAGACAGAACATCTCAAAGCCCACCACTCCACCATATTTTACTCACCATCTCCTAGGTATACGCATGACACAGTAGACTGTATTGTGTTGGGTTTCATTATGGTGGACAGAGAAAATAACACACAGCAGCTTGTAGAGTTCTAGTGTTCTTTTTTATTTTGACAACATTTTGGGACAAGCATGTGCAGCATTAACTTCTGCCTCTTTCACACTCTTTCTCCTCATGGGTATCAGGCAGAATACAACAGCAGTCTATATTGTGTTGGACAGGAGAGGCAACAGAATTGGCTGTACTCTAGTAACTCTCGCTAAGCCAAAGGAAATGACAACAAAAGACCCAGTATTGTGTTGGATTTCAGCATGGTAGACAAAGAAGACAACCAACACACCTTGTATAGAGGTCCCAAAAGTGTTCTTTTTTTATTGTGACAAGATAGTATGAAAATGTTTGGTTCCACAAGTGCTGTAATGGTGAGCAATTCAGACAACTCCTCTATGCATGTTCATGGTATAAAAACAACAATCACAAAACATAAGTATAAAATAGTATTTGCAGATGGCACCCCTTTTATAAGACAGAATGGTTTAAATCCTATCTAAAGTATGAGCCCATGGTACTGATCTAGGAACAGTTTCTGTCGACCCATATCCTCAACCCAACCATTATACGCCAACATATCCCAACGGACTATGGACCAGTTCTAAGAGGCACTTCTCCCAGCCTTTTGGCAGGCCAAAAATCGACACTAGTGACCATGAGGTAAGCATTAGTGGTCACACTGATTCTGAATCTCAATACTGTATCTTGAACAAGGTTCCTCCTCTACTCATCTGACGTGGAAGCATAGGAGAGGTGAAAGCAACATGGTGGACTAGGTACATACTTTCACTAAAACAACTCTCTTATATTAATTTACCTTAATTCAACCGAGGAGGAGGAGAGGAGATGAATTAGCCGTTAATGTAGATGAAGGAAAGAAGACGAGGAGAGGAAACATCTTAAGACTTGTGAGGTGCCCCATCAGTCAGCCCTCCTTTCTGTGGGGTCTAGTTGGTGGTAGTTGGGGTGATCTGTGAGGAGGAGCTGCTGCTTCCAGAACTCTTGGTCGTCTTCTGCCCCCTGGTGGCGCTGGGCTGGCGTGGCACCCTCTGGCTGGAACCCTCTCTGCTCTTCTCCCCGTGGCCCGCACCCGCTTTACTACGCACTGCAAACACAAAGAGAAGGGTGAGAAGGATGGTTGGCAGTGTGTGTGTAGCTGTCATGCAAGGCGAAGTGGCTGTGTTTGGGGCAGGATAAGAACATGCAGATGAGCATGTTCAGATGAGAGACCAATGAGACACTTATGAGAGCATGACGGACAGCGATGAAGATGGAACACTTTATTCAGTCTAGACTTAGTTACCTCTTCCTAATTCGCCCTATGGGGAAAATCCCTCCCCCTCAACCTGGTGAATCAAATTGAAAACCATGCAATCACAAAAGTTTTTGT
This sequence comes from Coregonus clupeaformis, assembly GCF_020615455.1. NCBI lineage: Eukaryota > Metazoa > Chordata > Actinopteri > Salmoniformes > Salmonidae > Coregonus > Coregonus clupeaformis. The sequence goes on from NC_059200.1 coordinate 25,555,767, forward strand.
CAAATATAGGGCTACAGTTTACATGAGCTGAGAAAACACAAAAACACAAAAAAAGCAAGACGAGGTTAACGAACAAACGCACATACACTCAGAGTCCAGTTTATTAGGTACACCTATCTAGTACCAGGTCGGACCCCCCTTTGCCTCCAGAACAGCCTGAATTTCTCGGGGCATGGAAAAGTTGCTGAATTGGTATCAAGGGACCTAACGTGTGCCAGGAAAACATTCCCCACACCATTACACCACCAGCCTGTACCGTTGACACCAGGCAGGACGGGGCCATGGACTCATGCTGCTTACGCCAAATCCTGACTCTGCCATTAGCATGACACAACAGGAACCGGGATTCGTCAGACCAGGCAATGTTTTTCCACTCCTCAGTTGTCTGGTGTTGGTGATCACGTGCCCACTGTAGCTGCTTCTTCTTGTTTTTAGCTGATAGGAGTGGAGCCCGGTGTGGTCGTCTGCTGCAATAGCCCATCCGTGAAAGGGCAGACAAGTTGTGCGTTCCAAGATGCCGTTCTGCACACCACTGTTGTACTGCGCCATTATTTGCCTATTTTGGCCCGCCTGTTAGCTTTCACAATTCTTGCCATTCTCCTTCGACCTCTCATCAACTATCTGTTTTCGCCCACAAGACTGCCATTGACTGAATGTTTTTTGTTTGTCGCACCATTCTCGGTAAACCCTAGACACTGTCGTGTGTGAAATGCCCAGGAGGCCGGCCTGGCACCGACGATCATACCACGCTCAAAGTTGCTTAAGTCACTTGTTTTAGCCATTCTAACATTCAAATCAAACAGTAACTGAATGCCTCGATGCCTGTCTGCCTGCTTTATATAGCATGCCACGGCCACGTGACTCACTGTATGCAGGAACGAACCATTTATGTGAACGGGGTTGGTGTACCTAATAAACTGTCCCACTGAGTATACCTGAGTCCACACGCAAACAAACTGTGAAGCTCCTACACACTCTACAAGTAAACTCAGTGCACAAGGTGAAGACATTGAAGTACTGGAGCCAGACAGGCAAACAAACAGAGAAGTTGAAGAGTTTCTGAAGAGAGATGGAGGGATAGAGTGAAGAAAAGGAGGAGTGAGTGAAAAAGGGACCTTGAGAGTGAGGAGAGCAGGTGTCGTAGACCATCTTAGAGTTGACCCTGGTGGGCCTGGGGTCAGCAGAGGAGGAGGTGGAGGAGGAGGTGGGGGGAGGCGCAGGGGGCTTAGAGCTCTTAGGGCCAGACACAACAGAGTCCTCTTCTTCAGCAGAGAGATACATACGCACACAGAGGGTTTGTGCGTACACACCAGTAACACATGTACAGAAGAATAGGAGGAGTTAGAGCGCAAACTGAAATACACAGGTAACATTGTAAAGTTTGTGTTTGACTGGAGGCCAATGTATGCTATTCTCTTCTCCATTAATTTCAATTCAGCTGGCTGGCCAAGGCCACAATGGAGTGAAGTGTATTAGTTAGTGAGGGGTGTAGGAGACATTGGAAGATTAGGTGTAGAGGCTCAGTTGGGGAAGTGAAAGGGGGGAATATCTTGTCTGAGCAGGATACAGGGGTTTAAGCAGAAGGCTGCAAAGCAAGCAAAGCAGACAGAAAGAGATCAATATATTATATTCCACCTAAATAATACAAACAATCATTCTCTGTCTGTCCTTACCCAACAGACAGACATACAGGTAGTGTTATGGTAGAGAGTCTCACGTGGCTATCCTTCCAAATCTTGTCTTGTTGACTAAACTAGTGGAAGTCTGGAGAACTTTAGTATTGGTTTTTGCTGGCATTCAATGCTCACATTTGATTGGCTTTGAGTAGAAATGACATTTCCCCTCAGGAGAGGTATTTCGTTTGTTTTGTTTGTGTCTCGCTTTTCCTACTGTGTCGGACAACATTTTAGTAGGCTATACGGCGTTAGTTTTGTTGAAGCACCACCCATGCTAAATATTGAATTGGTTTGATAAGTGACACTAGTTTCCATCTTGACTCCACCACTTTCCACCCTTTTTTATCGTCTTCATAAAGGGAACTTCCCAAGGCTTTCTAACAGAACGTGAGAAGCCTGCACTTCCAAGGCTATAGAAACATTAACCCTCTTCTCTGTCTGTCCCTAACCGAGAGACATACTGTTATGGTAGAGGAAACAATGAGCTGTATACTCTGGCTGGGCTACCAGTGAGAAAGCAGTATTGTTGTGGAACAGGAAACCACAACCCCTCTTCTCTAGCTCTCTCACCCCCTGATCCAGACCCTACTGACCTCTGGGTTCTGTAGGAGCTGAGGAGGCTGTGGTGGTAGTGGTGGTGTTGGGGTAGGAGGCTGTGGAGGAGTCTCCCATGGAGGTTTCAGCTATCCTCTGGCCAGCACACATGGCCTTCAGTGTCTGGAACACAGCCAGTGGAGCCACGTTCATCTTCAACAGGTCCACAATGATCCTACAGGAGGAGAGGACAGGGATTAAACTAAGAGTACAGTGTACACTCGCGCTCTCACAGGCACGCACGCACACACACACACACACACACACACACACACACACACACACACACACACACACACAGTCTGTCTGTCTGTCAGTCAGTCAGTGTATTGGCCTGATCAATGCATTAGCCAGAGTATAGGTCTGTAGTATAAGATGGGTTAAAAATACCAGCTCAGAATAATGTTGTTGGCCAGACAGAAAGACGGGATTGTGATGAGGAAAGGAAGCCAAGTTAGACTATTGAGATGCTCCCTCTCAGACGTACTTGAAGACCTCCTGGTCCATGGCAATGCCTGCGGCCTGCGTCAGCTCAAATAGCTCACTCTCCTCGGCGTTGAGGATCTTCTTCTTTTTCATGGCATACTTGGTGACGTTGCCGCTGACCGTCACGCCCATGGCGGGGGAGTCTGGGGCCGTGGGGAGGGGCCCGGGGGCAGACTGCTGCTGAGAGTAAGACATGATGGGTCACAGTCACCTGGAGCTCTGGAGGACAGGAGAACAGTATGAGGGAATCTCATTAGCTATTCAATCAGAAAATGTGAATGTAATAAATTTGCTCCATTGTTTACATTTTCTTGATGGGCCCACTCATTGGTGGTATGCACGTCTCTAGTATCATACAACATTTCAATGTAATTTTAGCAACTTTAGCTAGCTAGCAATCTGTTTGTTTGGCAAGAATTGTGAATGTGGCTACGAAACGTAGCTAAAGTAGCTATCTAACATAGGGCGCCGAGCATCCACTCATAGGAATGAGAATGCGCGGTGTCCGCTTGCCAAGTATCTCAACTTTGATAACACTATTGCACATGAAAAGCTTCTTACCTCGACGCTATGTGGGGTAGACGTTATTGAATGAATGTGGTACTTATTTAGTGGGAATACTCAGGCTGTTTGCTTTGGCGGTTGTCATTCGTGTTGTTCAAAACATAGGCGCGGAATATCAACGTCACGGTTATATTAAAAAAGGAAAGTGCGTAAGTGTTGCAGCAAAAACGCAAGATGGCGCTAAAATCTAAAAACCGTGGAAACGATGCAAACTGACTCTTCCATGTCCATATAAGGGGTCATGAATAGTCGCCAGTTTCATTGTAGTTCTTTTTATATAACCGAAACGTATTTTCTATTTCTTATCGATCCAACACAAGATAAGCACCAAAGTTACATTTTATAGTTCTATTTTGTTGGTGGTCTACAGATATTCCGCATATGCATTTTCGACTCCACGCTTTAGCCGTGTGAATGGTTTAGTCCTAGTTCTAGGATGGCTGCTGCTGTGGGTGTAAACAAGCAGGGGACCGCAGCAACGATGGACGTCTGTGTCCGGCACGGCAGAGGGGCCACAAGTAGCACAGTGAAGGTTGGTTGAATATTTCAACGTCTAAATAAGCATATAAACAACGTTTGGAGGGGATAGGTCGTTTGCTCAAACTACCGACAAGGGCGCTCGGATCGGGGGAACTCTCAATTCTGCCTTTTTGTCTTCGCCGAATTCGGATGCTGCTGTTTTGCGGCCGGGGCGTCAACGCAGTGTCAAACGATCGGCCTGCATTTTTTGTTTGTCTGCGTAGACAATAGACATGCAATCCAAAAAACCCAGATGGTGATTCTGTCTGTAATCAAGTGCCATGATCACAGCTTTTTGTATCAACCATGTAACTGCTTGGGCTTGGATGCATATTAGCAGCATAGCGTGCTAACGTTAACGCGCTAGCTATAGTATAGCTAATTACTGTTGATGCCCAGTCTAACGTTTGTTAACTTGCTACTGGCTTGGTACTTCTTTGTGTAGAACATTCTGAGTGTGCAATCGGAACAGTCAGTAGTTAGGTACTGTTGATTCAGGAATCACCCTCGTAAAAGGACATTTAACACCGTCATAAAATTGTGCCGTTTTGCACGACAACGTCAATGCAATTGAGATTTCGCACGCAGGCTAGTGTTGGCGCACTAGCTAACTACGCACTTTAATAACAAACCCTTATGTGTAACCGGTGTGTCTTTTCATCAACACTACACTACAGTAACCAAAGTAGTTCCATGAGAAGCAATATGAATTTGCCTACGGGAAACATGACACACTCTAGCCTAATGCAGCTTGTCATCATAGCTTAAGTTTTGACATGGACAATAAGGTAATCCATATTCTTAATCTCAGTCCATGCAGAAATTCAATATTGAAATGATATGCAATGACAAGGGGTCCATCTAAGTAAACTCAACCTATGTGTGTGGTTGACTCGACCTGTATGTGTGTTGTCCCCAGGTGTTGGAGTGTGGGGTGTGTGAGGATGTATTCTCTCTCCAGGGGGACAAGGTCCCCCGGCTGCTGCTCTGCGGTCACACAGTCTGTCATGACTGTCTGACCCGGCTGCCCCTGCATGGTAGAGCCATCCGCTGCCCCTTCGACAGACAGGTCACAGAGCTGGGTGAGTCCGTAGGGTTTAGTTCCTATACAGGCCTATTGTGTTCCTGTGTCAGTGAGCGTGATTTTTTTTTGTGTCATTTAGCAGACGCTCTTATCCAGAGCGACTTACAGGAGCAATTAGGGTTATGTGCCTTGCTCAAGGGCACATCGACAGATTTTTCACCTAGTCGGCTCAGGGATTAGCACCAGCAACTTTTTTTACTGGCACAACGCAATTGGTTACTGGCACAACGCTCTTAACCACTAAGCTACCTGCCGCCCATGTAACATCCATCACAATATAAGGTCTAACGTCTCACTTGTTTACTTGTAAGTTTTCAGTCTATCGCCTCTGGGAAATGTGTGAATGATTTGATGATGAATTAATGCTTTTTATTGACTCATTCTCTGTCTCTCTCTCACTCTGTCCCTCTTAGGGGACTCTGGTGTGTGGGGTCTGAAGAAGAACTTTGCCCTGCTGGAGCTTCTGGAGAGGCTGCAGAATGGAGCGTCCAGCCAGTCGAGCATGGTAGAGGACGCCCTCACAGGCATAGGAGAGGTAGGCAATAGTTACCCCCACCCTGGGTTCCCATCTTGAGGTAGGCAGTAGTTACCCCCACCCTGGGTTCCCATCTTGAGGTAGGCAGTAGTTACCCCCACCCTGGGTTCCCATCTTGAGGTAGGCAGTAGTTACCCCCACCCTGGGTTCCCATCTTGAGGTAGGCAGTAGTTACCCCCACCCTGAGTTCCCATCTTGAGGTAGGCAATAGTTACCCCCACCCTGGGTTCCCATCTTGAGGTAGGCAGTAGTTACCCCCACCCTGAGTTCCCATCTTGAGGTAGGCAATAGTTACCCCCACCCTGGGTTCCCATCTTGAGGTAGGCAGTAGTTACCCCCACCCTAGGTTCCCATCTTGAGGTAGGCAGTAGTTACCCCCACCCTGGGTTCCCATCTTGAGGTAGGCAGTAGTTACCCCCACCCTGGGTTCCCATCTTGAGGTAGGCAATAGTTACCCCCACCCTAGGTTCCCATCTTGAGGTAGGCAGTAGTTACCCCCACCCTGGGTTCCCATCTTGAGGTAGGCAATAGTTACCCCCACCCTGGGTTCCCATCTTGAGGTAGGCAATAGTTACCCCCACCCTAGGTTCCCATCTTGAGGTAGGCAGTAGTTACCCCCACCCTGGGTTCCCATCTTGAGGTAGGCAGTAGTTACCCCCACCCTGGGTTCCCATCTTGAGGTAGGCAATAGTTACCCCCACCCTGGGTTCCCATCTTGAGGTAGGCTATAGTTACCCCCACCCTGGGTTCCAATCTTTCATCTGCAGTTATCTGAAAACACAGTGAGGATAGGTGAAAGCTATATGGGAATTTGCTTTGATCTGCCTAGTTCTTTCACATACATCCTTCCAATTGTCAATGACACCTAATGACAACGACACATGAAATGTAACACTATCATATGTCCTCCCCCTCCCCTCCAGTCTATAATCCGCTGTGACGAGGACGAGAGCCACACGGCGTCTATGTATTGCACGGTGTGTGCCACCCACCTGTGTGCCGACTGCTCCCAGCTCACCCACTCCACCCGCACCCTGGCCAAGCACCGGCAGGTACCCCTGGCAGACAAGCCCCACGAGAAGACGCTGTGCCCGCAGCACCAGGTCCACGCCATCGAGTTCGTCTGTCAGGAGGAGCTCTGCCAGCCTGGGCCGCTCATGTGCTGCGTGTGCAAAGAGTACGGCAAGCACCAGGGACACAAGGTACGGAAGGCAGAGGAAGATGAGTCAGCTGGGAGTAGCCTATTGGTTGCTGTATTTATTGACTGACTGAGGTCAAGCTCTGAAGCAACATTCCTAGCAACACTAGAGACAACAAGCAACTCAGAATAGCTAAATTAATGGTCACTTGTAATGGTACTGGTTGGTAGTTCAGCTGGTATGATTTAGGGCCGTGACGATACCAGTATCGCAATATTTTTTCCAAGGCAAAAATGAAAATACAAAGCAGACCAAACTCTTTGGTCCTTTAAAAACCTGCTGTATGTAAAATATTGAATGCTATACTGTAGCTTGGGAATAAATAAATGTGACTCTGGATGACAACATAATTATGTTTGTTTTCAATATTAGGGCTGTTTTCCTAAAGAAGTTAAATCCGCTTCGTGTTTTGTTTCCTTGCCACGATACTAATGAGGATCGCGATACTGGTATCGTCCCGGCCCTACTATGATTGCATAAATTTCTCCTTGCTGATTGCTTCCTTCCTGTAGCATGCAGTTCTGGAGGCAGAAGCCAATCAGATCCGTGCCTCTATCCTGGACATGGCCCACTGTATCCGGACGTTCACAGAGGAGGTGTCGGAGTATTCCAGGAAGCTGGTTGGGATCGTGCAGCAGATCGAGGGAGGAGAACGGATAGTGGAGGACAGCATCGGCATGGCACACACTGAACATGTAATAACAGCTGGCTGTGGATAATGACCTTTTGCATAATATACAACAGATGAACTTTAGAAATGAAAGTGGATAGATAGGAGATAGATGCAGTTGAGGTATAATCGCTGTAAAGCTGTTACTGTATTTACAAATTACGATAGCTACATCTCAATGTCCTGGGAAACGTCATTGTATTTCCTTCCAAAAAGTCATAACATTGCTTATGGTTTATCATGTATTTATATTTCAGGATGCTGTGTGTAATCTGTGTATTCCTGATGGACTCAGTCGTCTGTGGGTGTTCCCCAGGTCCCAGGCACGGCAGAGAGTGCACGGTCCTGCGTACGGGCGTACTTCGCTGATCTCCACGAGACGCTGTGCAGACAGGAGGAGATGGCGCTCAGCGTAGTGGACGCCCACGTCAGGGAAAGGCTCATCTGGCTCCGGCAACAGCAGGAAGACATGACCGTCCTGCTGTCCCAGGTCTCCACAGCCTGCCTGCACTGCGAGAAGACACTGCAGCAGGTAGGAGCCAAAATGGGCCACCGGTGGGCATAGCATCTCTAGAGCACACCGTAGGAACGCAATCTCTGCTTGCACTGGATGGTCCTGTCATTTTCAATAAGAACCACCATTGTCTTCCCAAGGTCTTTTGTATGGTCTGAAATCAGGCAGGAAAATCACATTGGCAAATTGAATTGTAAGTCATGACTGATGTCTTCCTTGTCTCTCTCTGTAGGATGACTGCAGAGTGGTCCTGGCCAAGCAGGAGATCAACAGACTGTTGGAGACTCTACAGAAACAGCAGCAGCAGTTCACTGAGCTGGCTGACCACATCCAGCTAGATGCTGGTATCCCCGTCACATTCACCAAGGTACAGCACTCTGCTCTACTCTGTAGGAATACAAAACTTGATACACTCTCCATTGAAAAATAATTAGTAACTTCATTTAGACTACATTGTTTTCTCTGTTCCAGGACAACCGGGTCCACATCGGCCCTAAAATGGAGATCCGGGTGGTAACCCTGGGATTGGATGGTGCCGGGAAAACCACCATCCTTTTCAAGCTGAAACAGGATGAGTTTATGCAGCCCATCCCTACCATAGGTAAACCCACAACAGTGTCTGTCATGTAGGCAAGTGTCAAATTGTACATTTTTACATTAAAATGTACCTTAATTGTATTGACACTAGCCACTCATCCTCTTCATCTGTAGGTTTTAATGTAGAGACAGTGGAGTATAAGAATCTCAAGTTCACCATCTGGGACGTTGGTGGGAAACATAAGCTACGGCCTCTCTGGAAGCACTATTACCTGAACACACAAGGTATCTGTTGACCTCTTTCTTTCATATTACCTGCTTCCTTTACATGTACTGTACACTGAGTATACCAAACATTAGGAACACTTTCCTGCTATTGAGTTGCCCTCAGAACAGCCTCAATTCGTCGGGGCATAGATTCTACAAGGTGTCGAAAGTGTTCCACAGGGATGCTGGCCCATGTTGACTCCGATGCTTCTCACAGTTTTTGTCTTGCCCATTCACCCTCTGAATATCGCACATACACAATCCATGTCTGTTGTCTCAAGGCTAAAAAAATCCTTCTTTAACCTGTCTCCTCCCCTTCATCTACACTGATTGAAGTGGATTTAACAAGTGACATCAATAACGGATCATAGCGTTCACCTGGATTCACCTGGTTAGTCTGTCATGGAAAGAGCAGGTGTTCCTAATGTTTTGTACACTCATATATCAATAACTATGACAAATCTACTGATTTTGAAAAGAGAGAATTTGAAAATGTTATACAGAGACAATTTGAGTGAATAGGGCCCTGACTTATTTTTTCTGTCTCCTCTTGCTCTCCAGCGGTGGTGTTTGTGATTGACAGCTGTCACAGGGACAGGCTGATGGAGGCCCACAGTGAACTGGCCAAACTGCTGACAGAGAAGGAGCTGAGAGACGCCCTGCTGCTCATCTTCACCAACAAACAGGTATACACACATACACAGCCCCCTGGTCCAAGAAACAGGTATACACACGCACATTGATTGATTAGTCCAGGGGTTTAGAGTGTTGGGCCAGTAACCCCTGAGCTTGCTAGGTGAAAAATATGTCTATGAGCAAGGCACTTAACCCTAATTGTTCCTGTAAGTCGCTCTGGATAAGAGCGTCTGCTAAATGACTAAAATGTAAAAATGTTGATTGGCTGATTAACTCATTGATTCCTCTATCCTCACCTGCAGGATGTCCCTGGGGCTGTGTCGGTGGAGGAGATGACAGAGCTGCTGAGTCTCCACAAGCTGTGCTGTGGGAGGAGCTGGCACATCCAGGGATGTGACGCCCGCAGTGGCACGGGGCTCCACGAGGGCCTGGACTGGCTGTCCCGACAGCTGGTGGCTGCAGGCGTACTGGACGTGGCCTAGACTTCCCCTTGCTGCAGACTGCAGGGGGCACTGGACGTGGCCTAGACTTCCCCTTGCTGCAGACTGCAGGGGGCACTGGACGTGGCCTAGACTTCCCCTTGCTGCAGACTGCAGGGGGCACTGGACGTGGCCTAGACTTCCCCGATGACTGACTTGTTACCAAGTCTCAGTCCCTTACCATATATCCCAGAACGATCCCCTTAACCCATCCACACCATAGAGACCTGTCCGCCATAGACCTACACCAGTCACGCCTACCTAAACTTTTTACCTGATGATTGGCTTATGATAGACCCAGTCCTACCCCATACCCTAAAGACCAGTCCTACCAAAGTCTCATCCCATAACCTACACCCTAGTTCCACCTCAGTCCTACCCCAAATCCCATACCTTTCACCCCATACTAAGGCCCTAGCCCTACATCCCATACCCCTGTTCTACCTACCACACCCACCCCTAACCTGCAGATAAGCTTCTAACCCACAGCCAGTGAATCCATCATTAGTCGTAATACTTTGTGCTCTGCTCTGTCGTGGCTAAAGGTTATGCTAATAAACAGGGCCAGGTTATAGGGATTCCCTCAAGCTTACTAAACGAACCTGTTTATAAGACTACACATTCCCATATCGCCTCAATGCAGATCGTATGAGATTAATTTCATGGCGAAACTCCATGTTGTTGCAGATTTTTTCATTGGTACCAATGCACTTGACTTGTGATGATTTCATGTAATGCAGCATCAGGTCTTAAAATGACATCGGTAGTGGGCTGAGTTCAGCTATTATTGACGTTGGTTAAATAGTGCAGTTGAGCGAAAAAGCTATTTATGTTGGGTGGGTAGGGGGATAAACTTCAAGTTGATTGAAACTGACTTGGCTGAGATATTGTAGTAGCCGTGGTGGGAAACATCTAAACAGTGTTATAATATGAAGTCTTACTCCCACCTGTTTTGTGGAGTGTCATGCAGAATGCATTGGATGACCTTTTCTGCCGCTTCAATACATCTGGGTTGTGCTCAGGAGGGTGCAACGTTTGACCCTTCATGTTGCAGATAGATGTATAGAGTAGACATGATTCCTTCATCTAATTGACAGAGGATGATCTACACACTATATTTCTATCTGAATGTTGTGCCCTACAGAAAAACCCCCAGATGAAGTCATATCTGCTGTTGACTATAGGACTCCTGGTTTGTCTTCGGTTTTAGCCCATCTGTCTGGAGTGCTGATTGTTACATACTACATTAACGTTACCCACATGTTGATGTGAAACTTAGTCAAAACATTAACCAAACACCTTTCAACTCCTCTGTTATTGTATGGAGGAACCATCCTTTGGTTTGAATTAACTTTCCTCATTGCTATGTAATGTACTACTACTTGTATCTATGTAAAAAAAAAAAAATGTGCATGTGTGAAGAAGCCTTTCCCTCTGTTAAAGGATCTCTCGATTTGTGAAATCTTCCGTTTTTGAAACATTTAGAAAGGCAGTGCACATCCACACATGTTACCTGTGAATTTAATGGCTTTTGTAAATCATTCATAATTAATGTGATGCTATTAAATAAAAAACTGACGAATGTCTGGATGTTGTTGCTGATATGGTTTGACCCATTCAGAAAAGTTGCAGCTAGATACCTAAAATGATTCTATATTCTGTCAGTAGACTCCCTTGCCAGTCTAAAATGAAGGAAAGGCATGCCTGATCTACACAGTACATTTCTATCTGAACGTTCTGTAATGAATGTTAATAAGACACTTGTTTATTCAAGGTACAGCTCTGTTGACAAACATGTTACTAAGCAACCAACAAATTCTTCATTTCTCACATCCAAGAGAAAATGCCACAGAGATGGCAAGATGCATTCTTGAATAATCCAACACTTTTTACTTTGTAAAAATGGAACGTAATAATAGTACACAACATACTGGTGAGATGGAAATGTGACTACTTGATGGTGATGTTGATGATGCTTATGTCTTCGTAAGGTTTGTCTGTTTTAGGGTTGACTTTGAGGTTGGAGATCCGCTGAACCACCTCCATTCCTTTGGCACTCCTCCCAAACACTGTGTGTTTGTTGTCTAGCCAGGGCTAAAAAGACAAGTAGGGAATGCTGTTCAAATAAACCTAAACGAACATCTTTGTACATAATGCAGAAATATACATTGGTACAATACTTGACGAAACAGGCAAAGATATTACTTCAACTGAAGGAATACAGAGAAAGTAAAATATCAGACTTCACAGAGAGAGTGAGCCCTTAGTTACCGTAGGCACGACGGTGATGAAGAACTGTGATCCGTTGGTTCCGGGGCCTCCGTTGGCCATACTGAGGGTGTAGGGCCGGTCGTGTCTCAGTGTGGCATGGAACTCATCCTCAAACTCCCCTCCCCAGATACTCTCCCCTCCCATGCCCGTCCCTGTAGGGTCCCCTGTCTGGATCATGAAGCCCTGGGTGGAGAGGAAAGACTACACAGTCAAAACATAGTCCATCACATCTCATGATTAAGTTCCTACTACCAAGTCAAAACAATGAGCAGTGATTAAATATCCTACCTTGATGACGCGGTGGAATATGTGGCCATTGAAATAACCGTTCCTGCTGTGAACACAGAAGTTCTCCACCGTTTTGGGACACCTGAGATACACAAAGTAGTCCATAAACATAAGTAGAATTGTCCCATAAAATGTATCATAATTGCAAAACTGTATAGGTTCTGAGGAAAGTTAACAGACAGAACCCTTGGCATTGCAAATGGGAAGGAAGCCCTCTGAGGGAAGTCCTCTAAAACAACAGAGGGTGACCTACTCGACAGGGAACAGTTTGATGTGGATGTCTCCCATGGTGGTGTGGATGATGGCGCTGTCTGACACCCTCTTGGGCCCCTCTGCCTGGGTAGCAGCCATCACCTCCTCCTTAGACGGCTTCTCGTTGAACACATCTCTGTCTGACTCGGCACTTTTAGTGTCCTCCGGCTCCCTCTTGGAGAACTACAAAGAGAAAATAAGTGAAAGTGACAAATGCTGAGGAAATGATATAATGCGGGTGAAAATATGGCCAAGAATGAAGCAATAAGGCACGGGGGTGTGGTATATGGCCAATATACCACAGGTAAGGGCTGTTCTTAGGCACGACGCATCGCGGAGCACCTGGACACAGCCCTTAGCCGTGGTATATTGGCCATATATCACAAACCCACGAGGAGCCTCATTGCTATTATAAACTGGTTACCAATGTAATTAGAGCAGTAAAAATAAATGTTTTGCATACCCGTGGTATACGGTCTGATCTACCACGGCTTTCAGCCAATCAGCATTCAGGGCTCGAACCACCCAGTTTAAAATAGCAAATAAATAGCAGCACTGCAAGGAAGCAACAGTAATATACCATTTCTCTTTTAGGGGCTACAATTGCCCTGCAGGGACAAATAAAGTTGACTGAATTTTCACCATGTAGAAGCGGTTCTTCTTGAAGGCAGTGCAGAAGATGGTGGGGTCTGGCATTGTGCTCTGCAGGGCCGGGTTGTCTGATGCCTTCATCTCGATGGTGGGAGCTGTGTTGCATGCCTTGGCAACCCCCTGGAACAGGCTCAGCTTCACCACACGAATGTTCTCCAGCTTCCCCAGGATACGCACACACCTGAACACATACACGGGTGGGAAATAAAAACATCTTAGACTAATCACTTTCACAAGACAAAGGGGTTTCATGAATTAGGTTTTTTTGGTGCAGGGCTGGTACAAAAAAAGCCTGCTCTCCCTGTACCTCTCCATGGCTGACAACCACTGCGTTTTTAGAGGATATTACTGTCTGTGAAGTCCATTTTGACCATTTAAACACTACCTGTTGGTCTCCACATTGATGACTTTGATGCCCAGCATGGTTCCGTAGAGGACAAAGTGACCCGTCTCGTCAAAGATGATGTTGGTCAGCCTGATTCCATCCACCTTCTCCAGTTCCCTCTCCACCGCCATCCTCCGACCAAATTCCATGTCTGGCAGCTGTTGCTTCATTTGCTGCAGCTCTGTGAACTTCTACAGGACCAGGTCAGAGATGGGCCATGATGAAAGAAATGATCACAATGCACTGGGAAATGTGGGAAACTGTGAATACTAGGCTACCAATTTGTCAGTATCGTGTGATAAACGATTATAAGACGTAGCACGGTTTTTTAATAGCAATATGAAATAAAGTAAAGACCCGATTCTGAAAGTTGGAAACTTACCGATAACGACTCATCAAACACCCTCATCAGTTTGCCCGTCAGGAAGCGGAAGATCCTGACTTTCCTGTCGGTTGCGATGGTAGCCATCTTCTTCCCGTCGTGGGAGAAGGCCAGGCTTGTGGGGTAGGTTTTGTTTTTGGCAAACTCATAAAGGTCTGTGTCAGTCTTATACTGCCAGTCCACGTGCCTGGGAAATTTGAACTCGCTGGGGAGGCCGGTCCAATACTCCAGCATTCCAGCCTTGTCTGCGGAGACGATGACCCTGTATCTAGGGTTGAGGCGGATCTGGGACAGCGGAGAGGAGTGCATCTTGTCGAAGGTGTGGAGTTTCTCGTTGCTTCCCCGTCCATCATAGACGAAGATCTTCCCAGTGGATTTCTCTGAGCAGGCCACGCAGCAGATGGCGTCGCCTGGGTTGTAGATCCACTCACACTGGCCAGGGTGGAAACTACACAACACACAGAGCAGAGGAATGGCAGATCAACTAGGAATAAAATGTGTCATAACTCTATGACACTCATGGTTCTTTTGGAGAGAGATGGGATATCTTTTGGTTAAGGCAACAAGCTAAACTGCTAGACGTTTCACCTTTAAAAACAATAAGCAAAAGATGCAAACTCACCCCAGCTTGAGCATGTTGATCATGTCAAAGTTGACCACATCAAACACTTTCATGGCCTGGTCGTCCCCAACAGAACACAATAGAGCTCCATCAGCACTGACAGAAATACACTCTATCACTCCTGTAACACATAGAACAAGTATGACAACAGTGAATTCAAGCCCTGAAATTACATTTCAGTCAGTCTAAAGCCCAGTCTGAGGTTGTATTAAGATACAGAGGCATTATTCGTACCCAGATGACTGCGGAAGTGTTTGACAAACTCTACCCCCTCATCTTCTTTCTTTTTCCAGAACTTCACATGGCCATCCTGACTGGCTGTGATGATGAAATCTGTCCTGGAAATGAAAAGAATACTAGAGTTTAAGAGGCAGACTGATCACCATTGGCATGTGTAACATTTTACATCCAGAAAAACACAAATCAATGAACCAGGAAGTAAACAAATCAGCACGTTAAAGTGTCTCGTACGGGACCAAGAGGGTACCACTGCCTCAGTCAAAATTGGCAATATCGTAAAATCTCATGAAAACCCAAATTCAAGGTTAGGCTTAAGGTTAGCAGTGTGGTTAAGGTTACTGTTAAAGTTAGGTTTAAAATCAGATTTTAAGAAGATACATAACTTTGGGGGTTTATAACTTTGTGGCTGTGGTAACTAGTGATGACCGACAAAGAGCCATATACCT
Source organism: Coregonus clupeaformis (assembly GCF_020615455.1). Lineage (NCBI taxonomy): Eukaryota > Metazoa > Chordata > Actinopteri > Salmoniformes > Salmonidae > Coregonus > Coregonus clupeaformis. The sequence goes on from NC_059200.1 coordinate 25,571,064, forward strand.
GTAGTTAGAAAAAATGCAATAGCTAGTTATCTAACGTTACAGTACTTACTTGGAACAGACAATGTGCGTTATAACATCCCTATGCATGTAGCTCCTCTCGTACATGGCTGCCGATGGCAAGTTGTCCAAATACACACGTTCATACTCCAGCACTGTACAAAAACAAAACCACTATTGTTAAAAGCAAGCACAATTTGAGAGCAACACTATTTTCAGCTTCGTTCTGGGAAATTGTTTGAGCAATAGGCACTCTGGCTAGCTTAATAGCTAGGAGCACAGAAGTTAGCACACCTCCAGCATTGCACTAACATAGCTAGCTACGACAAGTTGTTTTGACTCGCTAGCTAGCTTTTCCATCATATACCTTTTCTCTTCTTGGTCTGTGTAGCCTCGCTTGGCATGGGTCCAACCCATTCCTCCTCTTCTCCAGCTTTTCCTTCACCCTGATTCTCGTCTAGTTTTCGTTTCAGATCTGCGTTCTCTGTGGTGGCCGCCATTGTTGCCGAATTCACTGTGTTCCCCTCGGCTTCCGTATCCGTTCACCGCGGGCTTGGAGAAAAACTCAATAGTTTAATACCGCTCCCTGCAGTACCGACGTGGAATTAAAGTACATGGCTCTGCATCGATCCTTTCTTTCATCTGCCTTTTCCATTCTGGTACCTTACTTAAAAGATCAACACTTGGAAAATAAAACGTTCAGACGGTTTGCTAATAAATCAGATAATCTACAAGCTTGTTATGTATAGAATACCTTTAATAACAAATTCCATCAATAACAAAAAAAAAAAAACATTCAGTGTTCACCAAAGTCAAAAAAGTAACAGTAAATGTGGGTCCATTGTTTCATTTGTAGCAGAGGCTATATTGACCAGACTTACGCATGGTCCTTGAATCTGTGAAACGCAAGGGCCAGATACACTCTGTGTCTGCACGTATTACTTTCCATAGGACATAAAACATAGAACAAAATATCAAATTAAAGTTTAAGAAAAGGGTATAACATCTTATGGTAAAGTGTGTCTAAATACAATTTAATGTCTTAGTTTGATTCCTCTGTAAAATGACAGGTGCAAATACTCAGTAAATCTGTCCCTAAATGTTCCATCTTCTCAATCAGTGTCAGATGACCTGCTGGAGCTGTCAGTTGAGGAAGATTCATGTTTCTTCTTCTGCTTCTTCTTGTGACAATCCTTCTTTTCCTTCTTGCCCTTTTTCTTGTGGCTTTTGTGTTTCTTTCTCTTCTTGCTCCCCTCTTCGTCACTCGATGAAAAGGACCTGCAGAAAATGACAACATCCACAGTTATTAAACATACAACATTTACGTCATTTAGCAGACGCTCTTATCCAGAGCGACTTACAAATAGGTGCATTCACCCTAAAGCCAGTGGGATAACACTTTACAATATCTTTTTTTTTTTTTTTTTTTTTAGGGGGGGGTAGAAGGATTACTTTATCCTATCCCAGGTATTCCTTAAAGAGGTGGGGTTTCAAATGTCTCCGGAAGGTGGTGAGTGACTCCGCTGTCCTGGCGTCGTGAGGGAGCTTGTTCCACCATTGGGGTGCCAGAGCAGCGAACAGTTTTGACTGGGCTGAGCGGGAACTATGCTTCCGCAGAGGAAGGGGAGCCAGCAGGCCAGAGGTGGATGAACGCAATGCCCTCGTTTGGATGTAGGGACTGATCAGAGCCTGAAGGTACAGAGGTGCCGATCCCCTCACAACACCACTGAGACTAAACATAATTATTTCTCATAGATACTGGAATTAAAAGACAATGTGACGTACCTCTTTCTTTCAGACTTTCTGTCTTTACTTTTCCTCCTCTTGTGTTTAACTTTCCTGGCGTCCTCATGGGAACCTACAGCAATCAGGACAAATACACAAAACCATTCAGACAAAAAAACACTTGAATAAAAGTGAGCACAACACAGGTGATGGAAGCCAAGGATTGATAAATAACTAGCAGGGACTAGGTCATATAATTGTGGTCCTCTGTAGCTCAGCTGGTAGAGCACGGCGCTTGTAACGCTAAGGTAGTGGGTTCGAACCCCGGGACCACCCATACACAAAAAAAAAATGTATGCACGCATGACTGTAAGTCGCTTTGGATAAAAGCGTCTGCTAAATGGCATATTATTATTATTATATAACTGTGTGTGTTATAACAGAGTAATGCAGCAGTGCTAAGTCTGTTATGACATAACTATTGTTCTGTTATTTGTGGAACAAGCTTCAAAATGTTCTTAAATTTGATGTTTTGGTGCATCTAGGACAATTCAGAAAGCTGATTGAGGACTTTAGTACGGATGAATGTGTTTGTTTTTTATGACTGTTTTTCTTTCTGCTTGCATTTTGTATTTATATTTTGATATATTTTGATAAATATATTTCAAGGCACATCTGTAAAATAGACTGTGGTCTCAGTATGACTCCCTGATAAAAGAAAGGTTAAATAAAATAAAACATTGTCTGTTGTACTGTATTGACCTTTTGAGTCTTTTCCTCCCCGGCCCAGCTTGTCGTTAGGCAGATCCTCCTGCTCGTCCTCCGTACTCTCTTCGCTGCTTGTACTGCTCACGTCCAGGACAATGTCTTTCCGGGGGTCCACACGCACAAAGTTACGGCACTCGAATGTCAGGTGGCCCGCTGATAAAATGACAAAGGTACAGAAGTGAGTAATGAAGGGAAGTACTTTAGAGAGAAGATGTATGTAGCACAGTATGATTATGACACACTCAGGGGTCAGGGGACAGCAAATAACATGCTGTAACTGTATTCACAAGGCTTGAATATGTAGAGTTAGAGACATGATATAAGCAATAAAGATCACTTACGATAACCACATTTCTTGCACCCAGCTCTGATGTCTTTATTGGGACCTGCAAATGAAGTGAGAAATCAAATAATTTAGAAATTGGACAACTTCTTCCTTTGTTGATGTGTAGCAAAAACGTAGGCCTGTATATTCCACGCCTTAAACAATCGGATTCCTTCTATGATTCACATGGAGACTAGCTATAACATAACACAACTGTTATCAAATGAATAGGGAAGCTGAACTGACATACACAAACTATTATCGAAATAACTTTAGCTAGCTATCTAAACATTGAGCACAATCATGCTAGCTAATCAGAGGTGCTAAGCTAGCTAACCTTGCAGTCCATTAGTTCCATAAAAAAGCAACTATTCGATAGTTAGGCTATAGCTAGCTACCTCCAATTGCCATTATAATATGAAAACCGATGAGTTTTAAGTTGGATCAAACATACCTGATGCAGCCATTATCACACTTTATTGACAAAAACCTTGTTGCGTTGATAAATTTCGAACCACAAAGTTCCCTGTGGGTCCTCTACAAAATAGCTCCGGTAGGAATCATCAACTGGTTAGTACCCTGTACCGTCTTTGGTAAAACCACATTTGGCTCAAAACTTGAGAAATAATCCTCGCTTACTATTATTTTTGACTCTCTTCTTTTTCATAAATCTTTCATAATGAGGGTTTTCTCGAGATAAATGTGCCAGCCTCCTTCTAGCTAACTTATGTTCTGTACAATGATTAAATGGGGTTGTTTACAATGTAACACACGGACCAAACCAAACATTTTAGGGGTGAATATGAAAATAATGATTCATCTATATTTTCACAGATTTGTCATATTTTCATACAAATATTCAATAATAGTTAGTTAATATTTGAAAAATATCACCCTCGAACTAATATTAGGGGAAAATGCTTCCAAGCATTGACTTGGCAAATACCCTTCACCCCCCCCACCCCATTGATTCGAGGTAAATAAAGCACCCATGTTTTAACAACATGGCGGTCGACAGTGATCTGGGTTAGCAACAAATGTAGACATTAATCTCTAATTTGCTAAATCTTTGCAAACCACTCAGTGGTGAATTCTCGAAAAAAAAGTACATTAGCTATCTATTCTACTGCAGAAAATACACAGATAACGGATTTTCGATTTCTAGTTGTTCGTTAATCTCAACGACAGAATGAGCAACATCTACATTCAAGAGCCTCCGTCAAACGGAAAGGTGAGCGCGAGCATGCTTGCCATAATTCCTGGCTGTAATTTGTTCCCCTGAAGACCCTATTATTATTTCATGAAGTACATTAATATCTCACGGTCACTACAATGGCTTGCATGATAAACTATGATCATACAGGACAAATTATCTTTGCCTGGAAACCCGACGTTGAATTGCATTGAATTCTACATTGGGCAGAAATGAGCGTTTGTATCAGGAAAGTTTACTCTTACGACCTCTACAAGCCAGAATGTTGAATAAAATGATATTTTAACTTACTTTACCCGTTGTCCGTGCGGTTGGTCCTTTTGGCAGTAGGGATGTGAGACAATATATCAACAGGAAAGTATAATTACATACATATTTCAAAGCGCTGGTAGTGCGTTCAGATTTCTATCACCTGAAGCAAATGCACAAGATAAAAATACATGCACGAGATGCATGCATGCGTACTTGCCGTGCACGTGTTTACATGGTTCTGCTAGAAATCTGAATGCACTACCAGCACTTTGAAAAGTTGATGTAATTGTACTTTCCTGTGGATATATTGTCTCACTCCTACCGCCAAAATGACTGCTGCACGGACAACCGGTAAAGTATGTTAAAATATCATTTTATTCAACATTCTGGCTTGTAGAGGTCGTGAGAGGAAACTTTCCTGATTCAAACACTCATTTCTGCCTGACATAGAATTCAATGCAATTCAATGTCAGGTTTCCAGGCAAGCATTCTCTATCATTCCACCTATGTTATGCCCACTCACTCAGTATGCACTGCAGAACTACCATTCTGTCAAGCCAGGCAGATTTTTTTGTGATGAAGTGGTGTAAATTGATATCCTTCTCCGCTTCAGGTTCTGATCAAGACCTCAGCTGGTGACATCGACATTGAGCTGTGGTCCAAAGAGGCTCCCAAGGCCGCCAGAAACTTTGTCCAGTTATGTCTGGAAGGTAAGGAGGACTGACTGATTATATCAAGCAGGTTAGAATGCAAAGTCAGTCAACAATACTGATGTACTTATTATATATTCTCATCATGTCACATTCCGCACCATCTTATTGCAAATATGTACTGTTCTCTTCCTCAGGCTACTATGATGGAACACCGTTTCATAGAGTGGTGCCAGAGTTCATTGTCCAAGGAGGAGATCCCACAGGCACCGGGACAGGGGGAGAGTCCATTTATGGACGGCCATTCAAGGTACGTTTTCACTGTCTCCATCACCTCATTATCTCTGATCATGTTCAACCCCCCCAAAAAGATAGACTAGACTAGACATAAACGGAATTCTTCTACTTGGAACCTTTGCCAGCTCACCCATACTACTGTTACTAACGATGAAACAGTGGGCCTGATTCTTGTTTTGCTGTTGGTTCTGTCCCCTGTTCTCAGGACGAGTTCCACTCCAGACTGCGCTTCAACAGACGAGGCCTGGTTGCCATGGCCAACGCAGGGCCCCATGACAACGGCAGCCAGTTCTTCTTCACCCTGGGCCGGGCAGATGAGCTCAACAACAAACACACCATCTTTGGAAAGGTAAAACGGCAAAAGAAGATCCATGCATCTTTACATCTTGTAAAGCTTTTAGTATGCAGCATTTGTAATCAGAGCCAACTCAATTCTAATTGCATCAAACATATATTCTAGAAGCCATCTTGTCCTGTAAATTCATCTTCCTTTCCTCAATGCAGGTGACAGGTGATACAGTGTACAACATGCTCAGGTTAGCAGAAGTGGAATGTGATCAGGAGGAAAGACCTTTAAATCCACACAAGATACGAACCACTGAGGTATGGCTTGTTATTTACATTTGACATTTTGGTCATTTAGCAGACGCTCTTATCCAGAGCGACTTACAGTTAGTGAGTGCATACATTTAAAAAAAAAAACGGTTTTTTCCATACTGGCCCCCCGTGGGAATCGAACCCACAACCCTGGCGTTGCAAGCGCCATGCTCTACCAACTGAGCTACACTGGGCCCATATGGGGTTATGGGTTTACATCACACAATAGTATTTTATCACTTTGACCATTCATTTGTTCCAATTCTGTCAGACTCTGTTTCCTTAAATCTTTGTAATGTTTCTCTGCAGGTGTTACATTCTCCCTTCGATGACATCATTCCACGTGAAACAAAAAAATCCAAAAAGGATGAAGACAAAAAAGAGGGAAAGAAATCTCAGTCCAAAGCAACAAAGTAGGTCATTCATTTACTACTATACACACTTTCTCTGCTACTCACACTCAATCTGTTGCTGACTTGGAAGCGTGGCACTGTAGTTATGAACGGTCGACCATACTTGTTTTGTCAGGAACTTTAGTCTGTTGTCATTCGGAGAGGAAGCTGAGGAGGACGAGGAAATGGTAACTCAAGTCAGCCAGGTAATTATAACATGAGCAGTGTTATTCTTATTCTGCACTTAAAATCAAGCTCGCCATCTTATGTATTATGTCACCCCGTCTGTGTCAGTCAGATATATACACACACACACGTTGTTTCTTTTCATCCAGACACTGAAAGGGAAAAGCAAAAGCAGTCATGACCTGCTGAAGGATGATCCACTGCTGAGCTCTGTCCCCGCAGTCAACAAGTCAGTACACTGAGACGCAGTACAGACACCTTGCTCTGCTGCCTCAACTTATCTTGTTTGGACAATGAATAAATTAATGAGTTAATATTTAATAAATATTTATCTGAATCTATTTGTCTTGTGTTCGAAGGAAAAAAGCCAAAGGTGCAGCTGGAGAAGCAGCAGAGGTATGCTCTTATTCCTTCATGTTGTCTGTTCAATGAAGACACCATGCATCACGTTATAATGCATTCCATTCCACTTGTTGGAAAACACCTTTGCTCTGAGTGTTCTCCATGCTTTCTCTCATCTCTCTCTCTCTCGTGTTCAGGGTGAGGATGATGAGGCTGCGGAGGGAGATGCGGATGGTGATGAAGAGGAGTATGACTCTGATGAGAGGCAGGAAATGAGGGAGAGGATCTCTAAGAAGCTGAAGAAGATGAAGGAGGAGGAGAAGAAGAAGAAGAGTACAGACCCCAGCGAGGAGGACAGAGGGAAGAGGGCCAACCGCAGGTAGATGACACTAAAATGATATACTATCCACTCCACAAAGCATAGCCTAAATGCCATTTACACACCTTTTTAATTTGGGGAATGTTGTTGACTCACGTTACGCTATAATAGCGTTGTTATCGTTTACGTCAGTGTTCAGCGTTTACTCCCCTCTTTTCCAATGCAGCTGTTTTATATTTTATAAAATCATTTAAGGCTAACAGTTAAGTACTTTACTAGCTAGGTTTCCATCCAATTTGCGACAGATGATTATGGACAAAAGAGCAAGATTATTTTTATTGGTCAAACTGTAGCCAAGCGTCGATGATCATGTCACCAGAATAAGACCCTCAATATTTATTGGAAAGGAGCATCAAGCTCATCACCTTGCACTTTCACCAGCCTGTGAAGTTCATCATAACTGACTTTATCTGTAACCTAATAAACTGCATGCTTTCTCAACGAGTCGTAGTGGGAGGACCACACAACATGTCATCGCGACTCCAAGTTTACTTCAATATAATGGTTATAATATCAATATTTCCACATAAAAGCGTTTCAACCGACATTTCTCGCATTATACATTTTACAGACGCAAAAAGATCCCACCTTGTCTAGCGTGTTTTGTCGACATTTGGAAAGTTTACCGAAACATTTTCTGTTAGGCCTGTCATTACATTTTTTTTATCCGACATGTACTTTGCTCGCATATAAAGGTTGTATGGAAACCTGGTTAGTGTAATAGATTTACATTAAAATGGGCAAAAATAGTTTTTTATGAAAAACTATTTCTCAAGCAAGAATTTTGCTAGGGCTGTCTGGGAGTTTTCTGTGGGAAAAGGAAAACGGAAAACTAGCTGTCATTGGCAGAGAGGTTTTGAACTTTTTGTTATTGGTCAGCAACTCCAGGAAATAACACTGATCAAATGTTTTCACACTTTTCCAGTGTTAGTTTCACACTTTTCCAGTGTTATACAATGATATAAAACACAGGAAAAACTGAATTTTGACTGCACTGGGCCTTCAACCACTATGTCTCTAAGAGACCTGACTAGGTGTCCAACAAGTGGTGCTATTGTACAAGAGAAAGTGAAGTAAAATCAGTGGTATGGTAGTTGTAATTCTGTAGACTGGCCAGGCGGAGGTGATGTTGTACTGCGTAGACCTATGGCATAGACAAGGGCGCCCAGTCTGACAGGTTGGTTCAGTTCACAAGGAAATCAGCGATAAAAGAGATATTTTCTAGCAAAAATAGGTCTCCTTCAATGAATCATGTGATAACCGTTATGATGCAGTACTACTGAATACATAGAAAAAGAATGAATATAACTAATCATTGACTTGAATGGGGAAGCCTGTTCTAGTCATTCTATTTCTATGACTGAACATACCAGAGGTCCTCTCCATAGAAATACAGCAGTGTGGTTCAGCAGCTTTGCAGTAATGGCATTGGCCGTCATTAATTCGATGGACAGGCTGTACAGTCGTGGCCAAAAGTTTTGAGAATGACACAAATATATATTTTCACAAAGTCTGCTGCCTCAGTATTTATGATGGCAATTTATATATACTCCAGAATGTTATGAAGAGTGATCAGATGAATTGCAATTAATTGCAAAGTCCCTCTTTGCCATGAAAATGAACTTAATCCCCCAAAAAACATTTCCACTGCATTTCAGCCCTGCCACAAAAGGACCAGCTGACATCATGTCAGTGATTCTCTCGTTAACACAGATGAGTGTTGACGAGGACAAGGCTAGAGATCACTCTGTCATGCTAATTGAGTTAGAATAACAGACTGGGTGCTTTTAAAAGGAGGGTGGTGCTTGAAATCATTGTTCTTCCTCTGTTAACCATGGTTACCTGCAAGGAAACACGTTCCGTCATCATTGCTTTGCACAAAAAGGGCTTCACAGGCAAGGATATTGCTGCTAGTAAGATTGCACCTAAATCAACCATTTATCGGATCATCAAGAACTTCAAGGAGAGAGGTTCAATTGTTGTGAAGAAGGCTTCAGGACGCCCAAGAAAGTCCAGCAAGCGCAAGGATCGTCTCCTAAAGTTGATTCAGCTGCGGGATCGGGGCACCACCAGTGCAGAGCTTGCTAAGGAATGGCAGCAGGCAGGTGTGAGTGCATCTGCACGCGCAATGAGGCGAAGACTTTTGGAGGATGGCCTGGTGTCAAGAAGGACAGCGAGGAAGCTACTTCTCTCCAGGAAAAACATCAGGGACAGACTGATATTCTGCAAAAGGTACAGGGATTGGACTGCTGAGGACTGGGGTAAAGTCATTTTCTCTGATGAATCCCCTTTCCGATTGTTTGGGGCATCCGGAAAAAAGCTTGTCCGGAGAAGACAAGGTGAGCGCTACCATCAGTCCTATGTCATGCCAACAGTAAAGCATCCTGAGACCATTCATGTGTGGGGTTGCTTCTCAGCCAAGGGAGTGGGCTCACTCACAATTTTGCCTAAGAACACAGCCATGAATAAAGAATGGTACCAACACATCCTCCGAGAGCAACTTCTCCCAACCATCCAAGAACAGTTTGGTGACAAACAATGCCTTTTCCAGCATGATGGAGCACCTTGCCATAAGGCAAAAGTGATAACTAAGTGGCTCGGGGAACAAAACATCGACATTTTGGGTCCATGGCCAGGAAACTCCCCAGACCTTAATCCCATTGAGAACTTGTGGTCAATCCTCAAGAGGCGGGTGGACAAACAAAAACCCACACATTCTGACAAACTCCAAGCATTGATTATGCAAGAATGGGCTGCCATCAGTCAGGATGTGGCCCATAAGTTAATTGACAGCATGCCAGGGCGGATTGCAGAGGTCTTGAAAAAGAAGGGTCAACACTGCAAATATAGACTCTTTGCATAAACTTAATGTAATTGTCAATAAAAGCCTTTGACACTTATGGAATGCTTGTAATTATACTTCAGTATACCATAGTAACATCTGACAAAAATATCTAAACACTGAAGCAGCAAACTTTGTGAAGACTAATACTTGTGTCATTCTCACAACTTTTGAGCACGACTGTACTGTAGGCTACATACCAACATTGATAACTCAACAATAACTCCTCACTCTCCACATTTTTGTCATTTAGCGGACGCTCCTATGCAGAGGGACACACAAGTAGCATTTGCTGCCCGAGAGTACTGAGAACCTCTGAACAGAGTGCGCACCGATTTTTAAATGTAGAATCTGTGAAAATGTCGGCAGTAAGAAGTCTACACCGGGTGATCCCTAAAAAACAGCGAGCTGAACGATCGGCAGATGAACTCTACATCCACATTTGGTGCGATGTGTGCGAGCCTTTACAGGTAGCTGCACTACTGTAGCTAAGTCCAAGATCATTACAATGACAAACACCATATCTGATTGAACACTGACTATCTGTTGTAAATGGGCGGCGCGCACAATTGGCCCAGCGTCGTCCAGGGTAGGGGAGGGATTTGGCCGGCAGGGGATGTAGCTCAGTTGGTAGAGCATGGCGTTTGCAACGCCAGGGTTGTGGGTTCGATAAAATAATGTATGCACTAACTGTAAGTCGCTCTGGATAAGAGCGTCTGCTAAATGACTAAAATGTAATGTATGTAAAAGTACACCTTCAGCATTTTAATGGCAGTGACCTTGAATAAATGAATGAATTAATCAGAGGGTTGGCGGTTCTGATGCTAGGGTGTTGATGAGGACTAGTGACACCCTCTCAGCCAAGCAGAACCCCCCCCAACCTCCCCCGCTGCTGCTGCTAACGCACACCTCGGGCCTCTGGCCCCACCTCAATGAACCTGGCCTGTCCACTGCAGCCAGTTCCTGCTAGGTGAAAGAGAAATGCTGGCACCCACACTACATGACTTACCCTGCTGTAGTAGAGGATGGGGGGGAGAGGGAGACCGAGAGGACTGACAGGGAAGACAGAGAGATAGAAGGGAGAGTCGGGTTGAGAAAACAGCTGTGACAGTTTTTGTAACCTAGATTGAAAAGATGCATCACAAACCTCTAGTCCGTTGTCCCAAATCAGTTACTGAGGGAATCCTGTGATCCATGTTTCTCAATGCCACTGTGCTGATTCCCATACACCACCAGCTTTATCAGAAACTCTGTTATCTAGCTGCGGGTTGTTTTGCCTCATATTAACCCCAATGGGATAAGGATTCGGCCCCGCCAGTCAGCTGTGTGTCTGCGGTTTTTGTGTGTGCATGCGTGTGCGTGCGTGTGACTGACAGGCAGGCCGACGCAAACAGACTATAGGATATTAAACACAAGCGTAGATTGTTTGTCTGTAGACCTGTACCCCAGCACCGTGGTTTGTGTTGGCACAGAATCAAAGAGGAGACTGGTAGGTACACTACACGGCCAGGACAAAGGGGCAATTGTTGTAGAGCAGATCTCCTCTCCTGTCTCTCTCTCTCTCCCCCTTTGTCCTGGCCGTGTAGTGTACCTTCCAGCCTCCTCTTTGATTCTGTGCCAACACAAACCACGGTGCTGGGGTACAGGTCTACAGACAAACAATCTACGCTTGTGTTTAATATCCTATAGTCTGTTTGCGTCGGCCTGCCTGTCAGTCACACGAACACACGCATTCTCCCACCGAGTTATTCCTTTATGCTCAATTGCAGGGGATCAAACTGAATGACAGTCCTGCCGCATGTGTGTGTGTGTGTGGTGTGAAAAATTAGGAATCTCGCTGAAAAACCAAAATATTTTTCACATCTACACAACGTCTTTACCATATTGCCAGGCAATTGTTTCCCGTAGTTGCCTAGTGACCAGACAACATTCCATTTACCTTATCAAGTGACGTAATCAGTCAGACGTGTGCGTTATTTTCACTATGATCGGATTGGAATTGAAGAGGGAACCGTAATTTGGTCCTGTCCATTTTTAAAGGAGAGATTAATAAACCTCTCAAGAAATACTCACACTGCTGGTGGGGTCTTTTTAATGTGAACTTAAAGAGCCTTTATCAAACCTTTACAACACAGGTATGTACATGTCACATAATTATCCATTATTGTATATCGACCTCATGATACAGCTATATACTGTATATCTATACAGTGCATTCGGAAAGTATTTAGACCCCTTCCCTTTTTCCACATTCTGTTACGTTACAGCCTTATTCTAAAATGGGTTAAATTAATTTTTTCGAAGGAATTGTCCGTAGCGCTCGGAGACAGGATTGTGTCGAGGCACAGATCTGGGGAAGGGTACCAAAACATGTCTGCAGCATTGAAGATCCCCCAAAAACACAATATTCTTAAATGGAAGAAGTTTGGAACCACCATGACTCTTCCTAGAGCTGCCCACCCAACCAAACTGAGCAATCGGGGGAGAAGGGCCTTGTCAGGGAGGTGACCAAGAACCCGATGGTCACTCTGACAGAGCTCCAGAGTTCCTCTGTGGAGATGGGAGAACCTTCCAGAAGGACGACCATCTCTGCAGCACTCCACCAATCAGGCCTTTATGGTAGAGTGGCCAGGCGGAATCCCCTCCTCAGGAAAAGGCACATGACAGCCCACTTGGAGTTTGCTAAAGGGCACCTAAAGGACTCTCAGGCCATGAGAAACAAGTTTCTCTGGTCTGATGAAACCAAGATTGAACTCTTTGGCCTGAATGCCAAGCGTCACGTCTGGAGGAACCCTGGAACTATCCCTGTGGTGAAGCATGGTGGTGGCAGCATCATGCTGTGGGGATGTTTTTCAGCGGCAGGGACTAGGAGACAAAGTACAGAGAGATCCTTGATGAAAACCTGCTCCAGAGCGCTCAGGACCTCAGACTGGGGCGACGGTTCACCTTCCAACAGGACAACGACCCTAAGCGCACAGCCAAGAAAACGCAGGAGTGGCTTCTGGACAAGTTAATGAATGTCCATGAGTGACCCAGCCAGAGCCCGGACTTGAACCCGATCGAACATCTCTGGAGAGACCTGAAAATAGCTGTGCAGCCAGCAACGCTACCCATCCAACCTGACAGAGCTTGAGAGGATTTGCAGAGAAGAATGGGAGAAACTCACCAAATACAGGTGTGCCAAGCTTGTAGCGTCATACCCAAGAAGACTCGAGGCTGTAATCACTGCCAAAGGTGCTTCAACAAAGTACTGAGTAAAGGGTCTGAATACTTATGTAATATTTCAGTTTTATTTTATATAAATTTTCAAAAATGTCTAAACCTGTTTTTGCTTTGTCATTATGGGGTATTGTGTGTAGATTGATGAGGGGGGGGGGACAATTTAATCCATTTTAGAATAAGGCTGTAACGTAACAAAATGTGGAAAAGGTCAAGGGGTCTGAATACTTTCCAAATGCACTGTACATCAATACCACTCACCTCCACAGCATTCACCAGAGAGAGAGATCTGAGCTCAACACCTCGTCACCATTCCTATTGATTAAGTCAGGTCTCAGTCTATATGAAGTGCCAGGGGCCTCTTTGAAGTGAGTCCCAAAAGCAGGGCATGTGGTAGCTGCCATTTTTGTTAAACCCGACGGGGCATGACTGGGGAAGGAAAACGCTTCCATATGGATCTATGTACACTATGTTGCTAACAAATAACCATGACCAGTCTTTTTCCAATCTTAGTCATGTTTTAACTGAGAAATGTCTTGGTTAGGGGCTTTAAGGTGCAGGACCTTTTGAGTCAGTCCTTGGGGTGGTCTGTCTCTGTGTGTGTGGTGGACTGTATCTCCCCCCATGCATGCTACCATGGACTTTTTGATACCGTAGTTGTACCAACTTGGCAATGGCTGCCTTCTTGACATACATTTCCCCTGTGTTTTTATTAGTGTTTGGGTCCCAAAGGTGCGTCATTGTGGTGGTCTGCAGTGTTTTAATGTGGCCAGAGCAGAGCTTTCTCCCTGGCTGTTAATGTGGCCAGAGCAGAGCTGGCTCCCTGGCTGTTAGGAAACTGCTGCAGTCCTCTGAGATGTTCAGCTGACCAGGAGTTGAACTGAACCAGGGTATTTTTGGAATGGGACCCACCGGTGAATAATTCACTTGAAGGTTTTTTTAAAGGAAAGTAAAACTTATAAAACGTCTGCTGATGTCCAGATGTTGTTGAATTCTTCCACTTTTGAAAGTTTATACTTTCTTCATATCTAGAAGTGTGCTGCTGTAAGGAAGGAAAGCTTTAGATTTGACTGGGTTTTTTGGAGGCTAAACCGGGTCTGGCCAACCCTCCTCCTGGAGCCAATATGCGACAGCTAGTCTTCCTGGGGTTCAACACATAACGAAAAATACATTATAGACAATAATACTTTACAATTTACATACAATTAAAAACATTAACATAGACGGTAGACTTATAGATATAGAAAAACTATTTATTTTTTGTGTGGAAATAATACAACTAAAGACACAGTTGTAGGACAGCTACTGTTTTTTTTTTTTTTAGGACAGCTACTGGGTCATCCTGGTGACCACTTTACAGCCAGCCAGCCAGCCAGCCAGCCAGCCAGCCAGCCAGCCAGCCAGCCAGCCAGCCAGCCAGCCAGTCAGCCAGCCAGCCAGTCAGCCAGCCAGTAAAAGGCCACATCTCAATCAAGCTCCAGGGTTAAAGAACAACAGTCATTACAGACTTTTATTCACACACAAAGATAGTCTACCATTGTTATTTCAGTAGACATTCCTTCAGCCCTGCAGACAATGGAACTCACACTTAAAGGGCAACTCAACCACTTTTCACCCTCATTTTCATTATCTCCAGCACAATACCAGTGTCTACATATTTTGTATATATAGTGTATGGGGACACCCCTTAAAATCAGTGGATTCAGCTATTTCAGCCACACCCGTTGCTGACAGGTATATAAAATTGAGCACACCGCCATGCAATCTCCATAGACAAACATTGGCAGTAGAATGGCCTTACTGAAGAGCACAGTGACTTTCAACATGGCACCATCATAGGGTGCCACCTTTCCAACAAGTCAGTAAGTCAAATTTCTGCCCTGCTAGAGCTGCCCCGGTCAACTGTAAGTGCTGTTATTGTGAAGTGGAAACGTCTAGGAGCAACAACGGCTCAGCCGCGAAGTGGTAGGCCACACAAGCTCACAGAACGGGACCGCCAAGTACTGAAGCGCGCAGCGCGTAAAAATCGTCTGTACTCACTACCGAGTTCCAAACTGCCTCTGGAAGCAACGTCCGCACAAGAACTGTTCGTCGTGAGCTTCGTGAAATGGGTTTCCATGGCCGAGCAGCCGCACACAAGCCTAAGATCACCATGCGCAACGCCAAGTGTCAGCTGGGGTGGTGTTAAGCTCACCGCCATTGGACTCTGGAGCAGTGGAAACGCGTTCTCTGGAGTGATTAATCACGCTTCACCGTCTGGCAGTCCGACGGACAAATCTGGGTTTGGCAGATGCCAGGAGAACGCTACCTGTCCCAATGCATAGTGCCAACTGTAAAGTTTGGTGGAGGAATAATGGTCTGGTGCTGTTTTTCATGGTTCAGGCTAGGCCCGTTAGTTCCAGTGAAGGGAAATCTTAATGCTACAGCGTACAATGACATTCTAGATGATTCTGTGCTTCCAACTTTGTGGCAACAGTTTTCCCTTTCCTGTTTCAGCATGACAATGCCCCCGTGCACAAAGCGAGGTCCATAAATAAATGGTTTGTCGAGATCGATGTAGAAGAACTTGACTGGCCTGCACAGAGCCCTGACCTCAACCCCATCGAACACCTTTGGGATGAATTGGAACGCAACTGCGACCCAGGCCTAATTGCCCAACCTCACTAATGCTCTTGTGGCTGAATGGAAGCAAGTCCCCACAGCAATGTTCCAACAGCTAGTGGAAAGCTTTCCCAGAAGAGTGGAGGCTGTTATAGCAGCAAAGGGGGGACCAATTCCATATTAATACCCATGATTTTGGAATGAGATGTTTGATGAGCAGGTGTCCACATACTTTTGGTCACTAACTGTAAGTCGCTCTGGATAAGAGCATCTGCTAAATGACTAAAATGTAAATGTAGTGTGTGAAAACGGCGTGTGTTGTAGAAAACAATCTAAAGTTAAGAAGTTATTCCTGACAACATCATCAAGTTAAACATTTAAACAGTGATTTTCAGACACTATGAGTTTCACAGTGATGTAGGGAGCAAGATAAAACCCTCCGTCTGGCTAGAAATTTGTTGCAGGTTTTCAAAATCACTGTTTTTCTTACTTTTAATCATACCCTGTGATGTCACAGAGAAACATTCTTTAGGCAGTTTTCACATGTAGACACTGTTATAGTGCTGGAGATGATGAAAATGAGGTTGAAAAGTGGTGGAGTTGCCCTTTAACTGGGACACAAGACACCAATTATCTAAGCCCAAGTGGCCTTACCCTTGACACACACACACCGGTGACACAGTGTGGCTAATTGGCTGCACCTGTCTGTTGTGATTGGTCATAACCCAGCGGTCTCTCAGCAAAAGGTCATGGGGGTCAGGAAGCACTGGAATCTGTTCTCTAGTTTGAGAACCACTAGAGGTAATCCAGTTCCTGACCCCCTCCTGACAGTCTGTCTGTCTACACATCTCTGCTGGCTTGACCTAGCATGTCTACCCAGCATGGGGCACTCTCTCTCTCTCTGCCTGTCTCTCGCTCTCTGTCTCTGTCTCTCTCTCAGGAAACCGATTTGTGTGTTTAGGACTCTTTATGTGTTTGATGGACTGAATGGAATGAAGACCCTGTGGGGAATTTAGCCAACTTGGTACGTGAGGGATCCACATTGTTTCTTTCCTTCTCTGTACAGTCATGCAGATTCCTGCCTGTGCTGCTGCTGGTGCTGTGGTAAGATCCCTCCTCTCAGTCTCACTGTACTGCTTGGCTGTGAACCAAGCCATGAAGCGTCCACCTCCAACCCCCATGAGGGGAGTCAGTCAGTCCACCCAGACACCTTGTTATTCCAGCACATTCATCCAAATCTCTATGGCAGTCATAGTAGTGGGTTTTAATTTGGCTAGATTCCAGCCCTGGCCTGGTGCTTCAGTCTAGTCCAGAGACAGACAGACAAAGGGTTTAGATGTTGTCATCCCACTCTCTATGGTATACCAGAGGCCTGGTTTAGACTGCTGCTCTGAGGCAGTGGAATCCCTCTCGCTCTGTCTGTCTAAGCTGAGGGTTCCTTCAGGCTGCTGGAGGGTTAAACGCTGCCGGCTGGGCCCTCTGATGCAGCAGAGGGTGAGAGAGAGCAGCTGGCTGGGCCGTAGCCAGTCACTTTGTGTGCTTTCTTTATGAAAAGTAAATCATCCACAGCACCCTAGGTTTCGCCTATTTGATTTGTCTGAATGAGCGGCAATCGCTGGCAGCCCCTGAGAGGCTAAGAGCCGGCCGACCCAGCGGAGAGGAGTGACAAGGACCTGTTCCTGCTTCACTCTCCTCAGAAAAGAGGAGAAGAGAGGGAGGAAGTTTAAGTTTAATGTATATAGGCTAGTCCTAGCCATATGTCTAACTGGCTGGCTGGCTGTCTGTCTGACCACATCTGATCTCCTCTTTCACTCCTCCACCTCTTCTCTCCTTCTCTCTCTCTCTTCCTTCTTCTCCTCACTCCTCCTCCTTACGGTGTTGTGGGATGACAGTCCCAGGTGCTGAATGGCTGGCATTGTGCTCCAGTTGAGATGGTGGGATGAAGGAGGGGTGGAGTGGAGGAGGAGAGGATGGGTGGATGTCTGTCTCTCGACTCTCTCCCCCCTGGCTGATGGAGGGAGGGGCAGGCAGTCGGAGAGAGTCAGCACACTCTGGCGTCTCTTCAAAGCCTGCTAACACAAGGCCACTATATTCACTACCATGTAATTCAATGAAGTGTTATTCTTCATCTGGCTGAATGAATACCCACTGAGACCTCACATTGGGCTGGCTGAAACTAGGGCACACCTTGTGATGGTTCTGTTATTTTTAACTGTACACCTCCACTCAGGCTCACTCTCAATCATTAGCTGAGGGATATACTACAAAGCAGGATCAATGAGTTAGCAAGCTAACTTTGATTAACATTCAGATTTTTGTTTTGTTTCTGGTTCATTCATTAACTTAGACTTAAATGTTGGTTGTTTGTTGAAACAATTGAATCAATCCATGCCCATTTTAAGCATATATTCCTTAATGTGAAGTTATTTCGGAACATTGAAGCAAGTTAGCTGTCTAACTCATTGATCCTGCTTTGTAGTATACCCCTCTGGTCAATTTCTGAGGCCGTTTGTGACAGTTTGCCACTTCTTGAAATACAATTTTGCATAATTACTGCACTATATACGCCTTTATATATAGCTAGTCTAGGTTACATGACTACTTCTCGTAAAGTAATAATATAATAATAATAATATGCCATTTAGTAGACGCTTTTATCCAAAGCGACTTACAGTCATGCGTGCATACATTTTTACGTATGGGTGGTCCCGGGGATCGAACCCACTACCCTGGCGTTACAAGCGCCATGCTCTACCAATTGAGCTACAGAATAAAGTAATATAGAATTAACCCTTTCCACTGACAGAACCTGTCATCCCATATACGGGTTGAAAATGGCAGATTCTGTCATTGATAAGCACCTAAATTGGAACGCAGTGGCTGTATATTAACACGCTATAGCCTACATGATATAAGGTTCTCTGCTTCACAGCCTGTATGAGTTTTAACTGACGTGACGTCAGGTTCTCCTCTTCACAGCTTGTAATGGTTTTAACTGACGTGACGTCAGGTTCTCCTCTTCACAGCTTGTAATGGTTTTAACTGACGTGACGTCAGGTTCTCCTCTTCACAGCTTGTAATGGTTTTAACTGACGTGACGTCAGGTTCTCCTCTTCACAGCTTGTAATGGTTTTAACTGACATGACGTCAGGTTCTCCTCTTCACAGCTTGTAATGGTTTTAACTGACATGACGTCAGGTTCTCCTCTTCACAGCTTGTAATGGTTTTAACTGACATGACGTCAGGTTCTCCTCTTCACAGCTTGTAATGGTTTTAACTGACATGACGTCAGTTTCTCCTCTTCACAGCTTGTAATGGTTTTAACTGACATGACGTCAGGTTCTCCTCTTCACAGCCTGTATGGGTTTTAACTGACAGTCGTTATAAACTTGAGCACTACATGCGACAAGAAGATACCCCCATCCCTCCCGCTAAATTGCGTAGACACTGGTTACCACAGCCACAAAGTCATAAACCCCGCCTATTTCCATGTGATTTTGTGATTTTAACCCAAACCTTAACCACACTGCTAACCTTATGCCTAACCCTAACCTTAAATTAACAAATTAACATTTGTTTTCATAAATGTTTACGACATTGCCAATTTTGACTTTTGGCTGTGCTATCAACTGGAAACCCTCAAATTGGGCTACTTTTGCTGTTGTCGGAGTGAAGACAATGCTGTAAATCAAGAGAAGTCTGTGTTCTGAAAGATGAGATGTTGAGGATTATAATAAATACTGCTTTGATGTCATACAAGCAAACCACACACCCATGCGTCAAAATGTGCACTTCATATTTCCATATTTGAAAACTCATGTCATTTACAGTATCAACGTTTATGATCGCTATGTTTGATCCACAGTTACAAGGATAACATGCGTTATACCCTGGGTTGTCCTGAACAGAATGAGCTTATGTTTGTCTTATTGTGAAGTAAATTAGCCGCGGAACACGCAGTTGAATGCACTCATGACTCAATTTTTTATGAGCACCAAAATTACAATCTGTTTGTCTGAAGTGCCTTTTGAAAGCCTAACACTGTATGATCATATTTTATAACTTAGCTAGCCACGTTGGCAATAGAATACGTTTTCAAATTATGCCCGCCTGACCCAGATTGCGATTTATAATGGAATGTTTTTGTATTGCTACAAGAGGGCTTTCTTCATTTCCTCAATGGCAAATGTTCTAAAATAAGTAGAAATGTAACAACTATTTTGGTCCCCACACCTTATTGGATTTAAGGTGGTCTAGAGTTTATTTCCCTCTAGTTGCACAGGTGACATGCTGGTAGAAATTAGGTAAAACAGATTTCAGTTTTCCTGTATTAAAATCACTGGCCACTAGGCGCGCTGCCTCTGGATGAGCATTTTCTTGTTGGATTATGGCCCTATATAGCTTGTTGAGTGCGGTCTTAGTGCCAGCATCGGTTTGTGGCGGTAAATTGACAGCTACGAAAAATATAGATAAACTCTCTTGGTAAATAGTATGGTCTACAGCTTATCATGAGGTATTCTAACTCAGGCGAGCAGAACCCTGAGACTTCCTTAATATTAGAGATCGCGCACCAGCTGTTGTTAACAAAGATGCACACACCCCCGCCCTTGAGTTTACGAGACATTCTGTCCTGCCGATGCATAGAAAAAACTGCAAGATTTACATGAACCATGTCCTCGTTCAGCCACAACTCTGTGATGCATAGGATATTACAGTTCTTCAGGTCACGTTGATAGGATCGTATCGAACTGAGCTTTTCTAGTTTGTTCTTCACTCGTCGCCGTAGTTACATCAGGCTGCCCCTACGTTGGCCTCTGTATCGTTGTCTTTTCCTCTTCCAAGTGTCGGGGATTAGGGCCGGGTGAGCAGTATGTCCTGCTCGGCCGAGTCATTTAAGTGGAATTCTTCATCCAAATTGAGGTTAGTGATCGCTCTTCTGATGTCGAGAAGCTCAACAATGGCGGAAACATTATGTACAAAAAAGGTTCAGATCAATGCATAAAAACACAAAATAGCGTAATGGTCAGGAGCCCGTAAAACGGCGGCATAGAATAGAGTCATGAGTGCATTCAAGTGTGTGTTCCGCGCCATTCTCGAAATCAGAAGTTGGTGGAGAGCACCCCTCAATCATTGAAGAATTAGTGCAGTTTACTGCTGAAGAGTGGGACACATTGCCAGAAAGGTGCAGCAAGCTCATTAATGGCTACAAGAAGCATTTGGTGGCAGTTATCTTGGTCAAAGGTTGTGCAAACAAGTACTAGCTCCGGGGTGCCAATCATTTTGACCATTCCATTTGTCTTAAGTTTAAAATTTCAAAAATAAAGTTGACAAAAATATAATTGGTTCTGCAATGTTCAAAATCCAATAACAAGGAGTGGAGCCCAAAAGTTTGTTTTGAATTTCAATTTATTTTTGAAGAAATAAGGAATTATTTGGCTGCAGCTGTAGTTCTTCTGTTAGAAACATTTCAATTTGGCCCTATCCATATAGGCCAATTTCCACGATTCTAAGTGGTTAAAGTGCTTTCACATCGTCTACTTTTATCTAATGACTCTCTCAATGCAGGTGGCTGCCAAGTCAACTAGTCTGGTCAAGAATAGTGTTTTTCGACTTCATCGATACTGTCATCTACAGGCAGGCGGATGGAGTCAGGCAGTGTAGGTAGTTTACCTGTGTGTTGCAGAGAGAAACAAACGAATGTCTCCAGTGTCAGTGTAGCAGTGTTGTAGGGCTTTGTGTGGAATGTGCTGAGCCCCCAGGATTGAATGAACAGGTGTTGCTGGCTGGGTCTCTTCCCTCCCGTCGTTCCCCTCCTCTCTGGCCTCTCTCCCGCCGTCGTTCCCCCTCTCCTTTATTGGCACGGGGGGCTGCCAGCCACGCCATGGTTTGGCTGTTGCCTTGGAGATGTCTCTCTTGTTTTTCAAATGGCAGCATGTCAAGGCAAGCAGCAAATGATCGCTCCGTCAGAAGTGTCTCCCTCCCAGTAGAATAAATAGCCTATGGTCTGTCTCCATACAGATCTTTGTGCTGATAAAGCAGAGCTTGTGTAGTTACCGTATCAACAGCTAGCAGGCCCAGAGTTGTTTTGCCAGTTAAGATGATGCCATCAAGTTGTGGTACCTCCTCCCTATGAACTGGACATGACTAAGTCCTTGACTACAAAACAATGCATTTGGATTAATTATTACATTTTTCTACATGGTTAACATGATCAGCAAACATTATGCTGTTCATTGAACTTAGTCTCCTGATCCCCATATTTTAAGATGGACTGAAGTTTCTTCATCTTGAGCCAATGTGACCTGACCTTACCCAGTGCCCTAACTCCTTATGTCTGAGTCCACTCAGCCCGGCTCTCCAAAACAAGCTCTTCCAGGAAATGAGCCTGCCAGCCCGTCTCTGACACACTGAGACACAGAGAGATGGTTGTGAAACACACTGAGACGTGGCACTGGGCAGGCGACTGTTTTCAGATACCTCCAACAGAGATCCAGGCTGCTCCTGTCTGCCACCTCCGCTCTGAGGACCCGCTCTGGAGCCAGCTCTGACAGTCTCTCTGCTGGATGGATAGAGGAAACATACCAACACCATGCTAAGCTGTGTCTGAGTCTCACAGACCTCAAATACCTCCTCTACCTGAGACCCAATAGAGGAAAAACATACCAACACCAAGCGTGGCTGGCTGGCTGGCTGTTTGTCTAAGCCTCACGTGTACATCATAGACCTCCCATACCTGAGCCTCTAAAGAGGAGAAACAACATTAAACAAACCAACACCATGTCCAGCTGTATCTGGAACTCGCATACCTCATACACACTACCGTTCAAAAGTTTGGGGTCACTTAGACATTTCCTTGTTTTCCATGAAAACGTACATGAAATGAGTTTGAATAGGAAATATAGCAAAATGCATAGGAAATGTAGTCACTGACAAGGTTAGAAATAATGATTTTTAATATAAATAATAAATGTGTCCCTCAAACTTTGCTTTCGTCAAAGAATCCTCCATTTGCAGCAATTACAGCCTTGCAGACCTTTGGCATTCTAGTTGTCAATTTGTTCAGGTAATCTGAAGAGATTTCACCCCATGCTTCCTGAAGCACCTCCCACAAGTTGGATTGGCTTGATGGGCACTTCTTATGTACCATACGGTCAAGCTGCTCCCACAACAGCTCAATAGGGTTGAGATCCGGTGACTGTGCTGGCCACTCCATTATAGACAGAATACCAGCTGACTGCTTCTTCCCTAAATAGTTCTTGCATAGTTTGGAGCTGTGCTTTGTCCTGTTGTAGGAGGAAATTGGCTCAAATCAAGCGCCGTCCACAGGCATGGCGTTGCAAAATGGAGTGATAGCCTTCCTTCTTCAAGATCCCTTTTACCCTGTACAAATCTCCCACTTTACCACCACCAAAGCACCCCCAGACCATCACATTGCCTCCACCATGCTTGACAGATGGCATCAAGCACTACTCCAGCATCTTTTCATTTGGTCTGCGTCTCACAAATGTTCTTCTTTGTGATCTGAACACCTCAAACTTCGATTTGTCTGTCCATAACACTTTCTTCCAATCTTCCTCTGTCCAGTGTCTGTGTTCTTTTGCCCATCTTAAACTTTTCTTTTTATTGGCCAGTCTGAGATATGGCTTTTTCTTTGCAACTCTGCCTAGTAGGTCAGCATCCCGGAGTCGCCTCTTCACTGTTGACGTTGAGACGGGTGTTTTGCGGGTACTATTTAATGAAGCTGCCAGTTGAGGACCTGTGAGGAGTCTGTTTCTCAAACTAGACACTCTCTAATGTATTTGTCCTCTTGCTCAGTTGTGCACCGGGGCCTCCCACTCCTCTTTCTATTCTGGTAAGAGCCAGTTTGTGCTGTTCTGTGAAGGGAGTAGTACACAGCGTTGTACGAGATCTTCAGTTTCTTGGCAATTTCTCACATGGGAATAGCCTTCATTTCTCAGAACAAGAATAGACTGACGAGTTTCAGAAGAAAGTTCTTTGTTTCTGGCCATTTTGATCCTGTAATGCAGGGTTCTTCAATTCCGGTCCTGTAGGGCCGAAACACCTCTGTTTTTCATCCTCTCCTTCTAATCAGGGGCTAATTCAGACCAGGGACACCAGGTGAGTGCAATTAACTACCAGGTAGAAATAAAAAACAGAAGTGTTTCGGCCCTCCAGGACCGGAATTGAAGAACCCTGCTGTAATGGAACCCACAATTGCTGATGCTCCAGATACTCAACTAGTCTCAAGAAGGCCAGTTTTATTGCTTCTTTCATCAGCACAACAGTTTTCAACTGTGCTAACATAATTGCAAAAGGGTTTTCTAATGATCAATTAGCCTTTTAAAATGATAAACTTGGATTAGCAAACACAACGTGCCATTGGAACACAGGACTGATGGTTGCTGATAATGGGCCTCTGTACGCCTATGTAGATATTCCATAAAAATCAGCCGTTTCCAGCTACAATAGCCATTTACAACATTAACAATGTCTACACTGTATTTCTGTATTTTCTTGATGGACACATTTTTTTTATTTCTTTCAAAAACAAGGACATTTCTAAGTGGCCACAAACTTTTGAACTGTAGTGTATATACCTCATATATATATATATATATATATATATATATCCCATACCTGAGCCTCTAAGGAGGGGAAATACCCCCACCATGCCTAGCTGTGTCTGGGCCACACGTCCAGTTTCTTATAGACTTCCCATACCTGAGACCCTACTTAAACACATTGGGGAAGAGCGACGACGGGGTCAAGTCAACCACCATAATACATTTTACGGAGGCCAACATATCAGACGCCACTAAGTTTGAGTGGTATACTACGAAGCAAGCTAGATCTCCTCAGTCTTTTCTAAAGCTAGCCAGCATCAGTTAGCTTCACATTCCAGGGCAGGCTTCATCCGTACGACGACGGTTGATATTGCTTGTCCATCTGCCGCTAACTCTAGCAGGCTTGTATTTTTTATTTTTTTATTTAACTAGGCAAGTCAATTAAGAACAAATTCTTATTTACAATGACGGCCTACCAAAAGGCAAAAGGCCTCCTGCGGGGACGGGGGATGGGATAAAATAAAAATATAGGACAAAACACACATGACAAGAGAGACACCACAACACTACATAAAGAGAGACCTAAGACAACAACATAGCATGGCAGCAACACATGACAACACCGCATGGTAGCAACACCACATGACAACAACATTGTAGCAACACAACATGGCAGCAGCACAACATGGTAGCAGCACAAAACATGGTATAAACATTATTGGGCACAGACACTGCGCGTTCATGTGGCTAGTCGAACGCCGAACTCTTCATTGAGACAATGCTGAAACATTGCCACATTTTCATTGGTGCCGAAATCAAAATGAAAGAAAAGTGAACTTGCATATTCAGCAGGCTGTGGTGTGAAATAGGCTTTTAGAAATGCCGTCTTTATTGTATTACTGATCAGTAATGATGTCTTTGGTGTGCTTTGGTGTATATCAATGCATGAGCCCCTATTTCCCACTCCTATCGCTCCTTCTTCTGAACTGCTTTTTACGTTGTGGCCATAGACATATAATCCATAGAAGGGTTTTGGAACCTCTAACCCTGGCAATTTGACTGTTAAACTCATGGGTACACTAGCAATGAATGCCAGTCTTGACTTGAATGTGAACCGCCATCTATGGATTAAATATCTATAGTTGGTTGCGGCTGTCAGTTTGCCTTTAGACATTTTCTAAATAGAATCGTGTGAAGAACATACAGTTTGGAAAACAAATGCTGTCATTACTAAATGTGTAATGGGAGAGGTATTTTAACATTATTTTACACACAAAGAAACCTTTGATTAATAAGATATTTAATCAAGTCGTCTTTCTCAAATGAAGGGGATGATGACCCAATCTTTGCGAAAGGGAGGGTATCTGATTTAATTGGTCCTCAACTCATTGCTGAGACTCTTCATTCAGGATGAATTGAGTTAGCCCTAAGTTAGCCTGCCCCGGAGCAGGTATGTTCTGAAGGATTCGTTGCCACAGAAATGTACCTGGCTAAAAGGTGAGCCACTTTCGTGGTACCAGTTATCCCGAGTTGAAGTCAGAGTTGACCAAAGTTACCTCGCTAACGCCTCAAACCTGATTGGTAGTATAGGGCTCTGGTCTGGACCTGGCAGCCTCTGCCTCAGCAGTCATGTTAAAGGGAACAGTATGAGGAGGAATATTGGCACAGGGAGCATACTTCCTCTTCAGTCTCTTTCTTTCTTTCTCTCAATCTTTCTCTCTCAATCTTTCTCCTTCCCTCCCTCCCTAGCTGGGGGTTTGGGCAACCAGCCAGCAGAGACCTCAGCTCACACCCATCATGTCTGGACCTGTCTTGGCCTCAATGGCCTGACTTTATCACTGTTGGAGGACTCCTCATTCAGGGTCAGAAAGGCTGGACAATCACACTTGATTGAACATTTGCAGTGTAAAAGAATGTGCACTCAGGCTCAGCACAGTAATTGCAGCATACTTGATTTATAGATCCAATACATACCACTGTTTGTGTCTTGAAGTCTGTTCCTTTCTATATGAGGTCTGAGTATTGTTGGCTAGTGTCATTTCAGGTGTGTAGCCTCCATCAAATAAAACATATTTGAGTTCATCTGAAGATAACAACCCTTGTTTTTTTATTACTGCAATTGCAATCTATGGAAATAAACGTAGGAAGCAAGTTATGATAAAGGGAGCAACTTAAATAGGGCAATTCTTATTTTCAAAGGGTATGACTATAGCCAGCCACAATTTAAAAACCAACCGAGGACATGTCTTTTTAACTGGGAACAAATTGGAGGCAGTTTGAGCACCAGTTTCCCCGTCTCAAGCACTTCATCAAGTTAATTTGGTCAACGGCCGCAGTAGGGATCAGTAACTTGTTACCCAGAGAGATATGGACTTTACTCTGCAGGAGTTTTATGGCGCTGTGTTGTACCCACTCAACCACAACATCCCTTCTAGTGGTGCCAGAACCCTGGCCTGCCTGGAAGGCCGTTTGAACACTCCTAATTAAGGCGCCACTCGATTTATTAGAGCAAAGCTAGTTTTAATGTACATATTTCAACCATTAAACTGTATAGAAGCGCTGCCTATGATCATTGTGTTTTATACTCGTTTTATGACAGCTCAGTGAACACACACACACATTCCATATGCTAATTATATTGTGAGAAGCTTAGAGTAGGTATCTTGGAACAATAAGTATTTGTCAAAACCCAGAACAGTGGATTGCTATTTATCCTATAGAAAGGTCTTGAAAAATAAATGGTCATTTAAACTATGACATTAGACCACATGCCAAAACCTAGTAACCTTGGATCTCTTCAGTCAGCCTGATTTGACTGGGTGACATCAGTAGTAATAGCTGCCACCTGTGGTATTGACCTGTTGATTTGTGGTATACATGACTGTGAACTCCTCTGCTCCATCCACAGCGACGAGCTTCGTCAAGAGTCTCGCCAGTTGAAGAAGGACCTACTGGCCATCAAAAAGAGAAGAGAGGACATCGCCAATCCTCCACAGAAGGAGGAGGAAGACGAGGGTATGTCACTACCTCAATTACTTTCAAATACCATGTACAGTGCCTTCAGAAAGTATTCACACCCCTTGACTTTTTCCACATTTTGTTGTGTTACAGCCTGAATTTAAAGTGGATTAAATTGAGATTTTGTGTCACTGGCTTACACAAAATACCCCATAACGTCAAAGTGGAATTGTGTTTTTAGAAATGTTTACAAACTAATTAAAAATGAAAAGCTGAAATGTCTTGAGTCAATAAGTATTCAAGCCCTTTGTTATGGCAAGCCAAAATAAGTTTAGGAGTAAAATGTGCTTAACAAGTCACATAATAAGTTGCATGGACTCCTCAGAGCTGTACACCACACATACAAGTATCTGTATGGTCTGTCAGTCAAGCAGTGAATTTCAAACACAAATTCAACCGCAAAGAGAGGTTTTTCAATGCTTCACAAAGAAGGGCACCTATTGGTAGATAGGTAAAAAACAAAACAAATAAAAGCAGACATTCAATATCCCTTTGAGCATGGTGAAGTTATTAATGACCCTTTGGATGGTGTATCAATACACCCAGTCACTACAAAGATACAGACGCCCTTCCTAACTCAGTTGCCGGAGAGAAAGGAAACCGCTCAGGGATTTCACCATGAGACCAATGCTGACTTTAAAACAGTTAGAGTTTAATGGCTGTGATAGGAGAACTGAGGATGAATCATTTTTTAAAAGATTTTAGTCATTTAGCAGACGATCTTATCCAGAGCGACTTATAGTTAGTGAGTGCATACATTTTCAATCAACAACATTGTAGTTACTCCACAATACTAACCTAAATGACAGAGTGAAAAGAAGGAAGTATCACGACTCAGGATAAGACCCAGATGCAGACAGTTCGAAATAGCAAAAGTTTATTTACAAAAACAGGGGGCAGGCAAACGACAGGTCAAGGGCAGGCAGAGGTTGGTAATCCAGAACAGTGTCACAAGGTACAGAACGGCAGGCAGGCTCAGGGTCAGGATACTGAAACTGGAAAACGGGCTAGAGCAAAACAGGAGTACGGGAAAAACACTGGTAGGCTTAACAAGACCAGACGAACTGGCAACAGATAAACAGAGAACACGGGTATAAATACACAGGGGATAATGGGGAATATGGGCGACACCTGGAGGAGGGTGGAGACAAGCACAAAGACAGGTGAAACAGATAAGCGTTTGACAGGAAGCCTGTACAGAATAAAAAATATTCCAAAACCTGCATCCTGTTTGCAATAATGCACTAAAGTAAAACTGCAAAGAAATTAACTTTATGTCCTGAATACAAAGCGTTATGTTTGGGGTAAATCCAATACAACACATTACTGAGTACCACTCTTCATATTTTCAAGCATGGTGTTGGCTGCATCATTTTATGGGTATGCTTGCCATTGGCAAGGACTAGGGAGTTTTTTTTTAGGATAAAAAAAAAACGGAATAGAGCTAAGCACAGGCAAAATCCTAGAGGAAAACCTGGTTCAGTCTGGTTTCCAACAGACACTGGGAGACAAATTCAACCTTCAGCATGATAACAACCTAAAAGACAAGGCCAAATCTACACTGGAGTTGCTTACCAAGACGACATTGAATGTTCCTGTATGGCCTAGTTACAGTTTTGACTTTCATCGGCTTGAAAATCTATGGCAAGAC
The DNA here is from genome assembly GCF_020615455.1 of Coregonus clupeaformis. NCBI lineage: Eukaryota > Metazoa > Chordata > Actinopteri > Salmoniformes > Salmonidae > Coregonus > Coregonus clupeaformis. Next base: position 25,600,082 of record NC_059200.1, read on the forward strand.
TTGAAAAATGTCTGTCTAGCAATGATCAACAACCAACTTGAAGATTGTTTTAATAATAATGTGCAAATATTTTACAATGCAGGTGTGCAATGCTCTTCGACTTACTCCGAAAGACTCACAGCTGTAATCGCTGCCAAAGGTGCTTCTACAAAGTATTGACTCTGGTGTGTGAATACTTATGTAAATTAGATATTTATTTATTTCATTTTCAATAAATGTGCAAAAATGTCTAAAAACATTCTTTCACTTTGTCATTATGGGGTATTGTGTGTAGATGGGTGAGGGGGAAAAAATCGATTTAATCTATTTTGAATTCAGGCTGTAACAAGAGAGTGGAATAAGTCGAGGAGTATACATACTTTCTGAAGGCACTGTAGGTACCACGTAATAAAGGGTTTGTAAATGGTTTCTAAAGGGTTTTATACATACTTTATATAGACTGTTAAAAAAAAGTACTTCTATACCCTTACTTCAGTGGAGGCTGCTGAGGGGAGGACAGCTCATAATAATGGCTGGAACGGAGCGAATGGAAACCATGTGTTTGATGTATTTGATACATTCCACTTATTCCACTCCAGCCATTACCACAAGCCCGTCCTCCCCAATTAAGGTGCCACCAACCTCCTGTGCCTTACTTACCCTTTATGCTCTTTATAAAGTGAAGTTTTACCCAACGTCATTTTCTCTGGGGTCGGTCGTCTTCAATCTCTCTTTGTGAGATAAGTCTCTAAGAGGGTGGTCTTCTCTGGGCCACATTCTCCTCTAATGGCTATGTACAGTGGGGAAAAAAAGTTATCCCACTTAAAAAGATGAGAGAGGCCTGTAATTTTCATCATAGGTACACGTCAACTATGACAGACAAATTGAGATTTTTTTTCTCCAGAAAATCACATTGTAGGATTTTTTATGAATTTATTTGCAAATTATGGTGGAAAATAAGTATTTGGTCACCTACAAACAAGCAAGATTTCTGGCTCTCACAGACCTGTAACTTCTTCTTTAAGAGGCTCCCCTGTCCTCCAATCGTTACCTGTATTAATGGCACCTGTTTGAACTTGTTATCAGTATAAAAGACACCTGTCCACAACCTCAAACAGTCACACTCCAAACTCCACTATGGCCAAGACCAAAGAGCTGTCAAAGGACACCAGAAACAAAATTGTAGACCTGCACCAGGCTGGGAAGACTGAATCTGCAATAGGTAAGCAGCTTGGTTTGAAGAAATCAACTGTGGGAGCAATTCTTAGGAAATGGAAGACATGCAAGACCACTGATAATCTCCCTCGATCTGGGGCTCCACGCAAGATCTCACCCCGTGGGGTCAAAATGATCACAAGAACGGTGAGCAAAAATCCCAGAACCACACGGGGGGACCTAGTGAATGACTTGCAGAGAGCTGGGACCAAAGTAACAAAGCCTACCATCAGTAACACACGACGCCGCCAGGGACTCAAATCCTGCAGTGCCAGACGTGTCCCCCTGCTTAAGCCAGTACATGTCCAGGCCCGTCTGAAGTTTGCTAGAGTGCATTTGGATGATCCAGAAGAGGATTGGGAGAATGTCATATGGTCAGATGAAACCAAAATAGAACATTTTGGTAAAAACTCAACTCGTCGTGTTTGGAGGACAAAGAATGCCGAGTTGCATCCAAAGAACACCATACCTACTGTGACGCATGGGGGTGGAAACATCATGCTTTGGGGCTGTTTTTCTGCAAAGGGACCAGGACGACTGATCCGTGTAAAGGAAAGAATGAATGGGGCCATGTATCGTGAGATTTTGAGTGAAAACCTCCTTCCATCAGCAAGGGCATTTGAAGATGAAACGTGGCTGGGTCTTTCAGCATGACAATGATCCCAAACACACCGCCCGGGCAACGAAGGAGTGGCTTCGTAAGAAGCATTTCAAGGTCCTGGAGTGGCCTAGCCAGTCTCCAGATCTCAACCCCATAGAAAATCTTTGGAGGGAGTTGAAAGTCCGTGTTGCCCAGCGACAGCCCCAAAACATCACTGCTCTAGAGGAGATCTGCATGGAGGAATGGGCCAAAATACCAGCAACAGTGTGTGAAAACCTTGTGAAGACTTACAGAAAACATTTGACCTGTGTCATTGCCAACAAAGGGTATATAACAAAGTATTGAGAAACTTTTGTTATTGACCAAATACTTATTTTCCACCATCATTTGCAAATAAATTCATAAAAAATCCTACAATGTGATTTTCTGGATTTTTTTTCTTCTCATTTTGTCTGTCATAGTTGACGTGTACCTATGATGAAAATTACAGGCCTCTCTCATCTTTTTAAGTGGGAGAACTTGCACAATTGGTGGCTGACTAAATACTTTTTTTCCCCACTGTATGTAAGCAGACAGTCCTCTTGTCTCTGACATTTAAGGCAGACACCGTCGTCCAGTTTCTTCTACCCAAGGCTCTGCATTTTTGTTTAACAAATTGCTGAGTTGCCTTCCCTTGAAAACCAAAGCCCTTGGCGCAGGTTGGTCACCAGCTTTGCCCAAAGTGATGGGGCAACAAAGTGGTTGTTTTTTCCGCCGTTATCACACAGGCATGTAGCCTCAGTTAATGCCGCCGGTCTCCTGAGTGTTTGTCGGTACACCCGGCGATGATGAAACCTATTTCTGGACAATTATCAAAACCTCATTGGCTCAGAGTTAAGTAAAGATGAGAAGGTCCAGATTGTGTGTAGGTTGTTTTGCAACTAAACAAATGGCCCATGGGGTCTTGTGGCATCTCACAACGAAACTACAAAACCTTCAGTTCTGCCTGCTGCTGTATCCAGGGTTATCCAGCCTAATGCTGTATCCAGGGTTATCCAGCCTAATGCTGTATAATAATATGCCATTTAGCAGACGCTTTTATCCAAAGCGACTTACAGTCATGCGTGCATACGTTTTTGTGTATGGGTGGTCCCGGGGATCGAACCCACTACCCTGGCGTTACAAGCGCCGTGCTCTACGAACTGAGCTACAGAGGACCACACGTGTATTCAGGGTTATCCAGCCTAATGCTCTAGCCAGGGTTATCCAGCCTAATGCAGTAGCCAGGGTTATCCAGCCTAATGCTGTAGCCAGGGGTTTTCCAGCCTAATGCTGTAGCCAGGGTTATCCAGCCTAATGCTGTAGCCAGGGTTATCCAGCCTAATGCTGTAGCCAGGGTTATCCATCCTAATGCTGTAGCCAGGGTTATCCAGCCTAATGCTCTAGCCAGGGTTATCCAACCTAATGCTGTAGCCAGGGGTTTTCCAGCCTAATGCTGTAGCCAGGGTTATCCAGCCTAATGCTGTAGCCAGGGTTATCCAGCCTAATGCTGTAGCCAGGGTTATCCAGCCTAATGCTGTAGCCAGGGTTATCCAGCCTAATGCTCTAGCCAGGGTTATCCAGCCTAATGCTCTAGCCAGGATTATCCAGGAGGCCTTAATGTGTGTCTCTGGCAGGGCAGCAGCCTCTTTTGAAGGTTCCTCTCATTACATGGATGTTTTGGATATGAGGCTTTATTCCGTAGGATGGAATGTGTAGAAGAGAAGTCATGGGCCAGTGGACTCTGCAGGGGGCTGGATGTCTGCTTAAACACTGTGAATCCTGAAACTCAGCTGAGGGAGAGGAATGCACTGTTGTGTGGTGTGGTGGGTTAGATACTGGAGGAGGTGGTTTAAGCTCATTCTCATCATTCTGGATGGATTGTGACTTTGGGTTTAAAGCAGTTTTTCCACGACCGAAATGCCACCGTATTTCCTATAAATTGCTCTGACTACTTTTGACCAGAACCCTATTTGGTCTGATCAGAACTAGTGCAGTGTATAGGGAATAAATAGGTTGCCATTTCGGACTCAGACTTTGTCTCCACTTTAACTTTGCTCTGACGAAGGCCTTGAGGCCGATACGTAAAGCTTAATAAAGAGCAGTGATACTATCAAGAGCAGTGATACTATCAAGAGCAGTGATACTATCAAGAGCAGTGATACTATCAAGAGCAGTGTGCGGGTTTCTTCTTTTTACTAATCTTATTCAATTGTTATCATGCGCCTGCAACAAAGGTGGCTCAGATGTGTGAGTGCCTTTTGAATTTCAAACTTTGCTGTTACAAAAAAAACTAAATCAATGTGACCCAGACAAGGTCAGTGAGTCTTGGTTTATTAATAAAACATGCCCTCTCTGCATGGTCAGGCAGGTTTATGCCCTACTTTCTCTAAGGATTAGTGTGGGCTCAGGAAAACCTTTTGACCCTTTAAACAGCATTGAATGGGGAGGCTGTTGTCTGTCACAGTCCTCGCATTGAATGCCCCAAGGGGGGCAAAGATCTGACCCCTCAGCCTAACCTCCGGGCAGCAGTCAACCGAAGAAGGCCAGATGCCGAAGAAGCCCAGATGCAGCTGTGCTGTGGTGGGTTTGACTGTAGTCTCTAGAGAAAGTACAGATAGAATCTGGTGAGTGAACTTGCTGACATGATGTTTCTGGAGAATCTGGTGAGTGAACTTGCTGACATGATGTTTCTGGAGAATCTGGTGAGTGAACTTGCTGACATGATGTTTCTGGACCATCATGACCTCACTGGTCTGCTATTAAGACAGACATCGCTTCCAAAACATACGTACATGGCCGTGCACTTACCCTGTCAACATTCCTCACATTCTTGTGGCAAAGAAAGGGGTATTGTTATTTTATACTTTCAATAGAGAGAGGACATTTGGAGAGGACCATTAGACCCAAAGACATTTTGAATTTCTGACTGTTGGCAGAAGACTGGTGTGTTTGCAAAGCCGTTTGCCCTCAAATGTTTTCAGAGCGGGTTTTGATCAGTTAAATTGTGATCGAACGGTTTGCTCAAGAACAACAACCAAAAATGTAGATAGTTTTTTCAGCTTGCCAAACACACTGTTGATGAACACACTGTTGATGAACATACTATTGATGAACACACACAAGAAGATGGAAGTGTTCTAGATTTCTCTGTCTTATTTTTTATGAGAATGAAATCTCAGAGGATGAAATTCTGGTCCTGCTTGCGCACATGTTGTGCTTGGACGGAATCCTCGCCGGCTGCATCCCAAATGGCACCCTATTCCCTATATAGTGCACTAGGGCACTGGTCAAAAGTAGTGAACCTATGTAGGGAATGGGTGCCGTTTGGGACGTACACCCCACCCCATATGCTGCTTGGCCAAGAATGGTCATGGACCGTTTGGAAGAGGGCATGTTCACCATGTACTCTGCAATCTCCAACAAAATACCAGGAAAAACAAAAGGGAGATCTGTCTATCTGAGCCAGTTAGGCTAATGCTAGTAGCAGATGAAAGCCTGGGCACTTATCCATAAATAGGAGTGATGCTATAGGATCAGTTTGTCCGTTCAGATCATCATTTATAAGATTAAATGGACAGGTGTGGTCCTGATCCTAGATCAGCAGTCCTACTCTGAGACACTTTGTGGATACGGGCCCTGAAGTTTAATCAGAGTTTGTAATTGTCAGAATATGTTAAAACCTGCTGTTTTCTTCTGACCCATTTCTAGCTTTAAGATTCCCGTTTTAGCTTATCACCTCAAATCACTCATGTAATTTATAATGAAAGATATTGTATATTAAATTAGATGTTAATACAATGTATTTGAAATTAGATAAAACCCTCATTACATGTATGTCATTGTCTTAAGTGTGAGTAGAGGCTACAGTGGGGGGGGGAAGTATTTAGTCAGCCACCAATTGTGCAAGTTCTCCCACTTAAAAAGATGAGAGAGGCCTGTAATTTTCATCATAGGTACACGTCAACTATGACAGACAAATGGAGATTTTTTTTCTCCAGAAAATCACATTGTAGGATTTTTAATGAATTAATTTGCAAATTATTGTGGAAAATAAGTATTTGGTCAATAACAAAAGTTTCTCAATACTTTGTTATATACCCTTTGTTGGCAATGACACAGGTCAAACGTTTTCTGTAAGTCTTCACAAGGTTTTCACACACTGTTGCTGGTATTTTGGCCCATTCCTCCATGCAGATCTCCTCTAGAGCAGTGATGTTTTGGGGCTGTCGCTGGGCAACACGGACTTTCAACTCCCTCCAAAGATTTTCTATGGGGTTGAGATCTGGAGACTGGCTAGGCCACTCCAGGACCTTGAAATGCTTCTTACGAAGCCACTGCTTCGTTGTCCGGGCGGTGTGTTTGGGATCATTGTCATGCTGAAAGACCCAGCCACGTTTCATCTTCAAAGCCCTTGCTGATGGAAGGAGGTTTTCACTCAAAATCTCACGATACATGGCCCCATTCATTCTTTCCTTTACACGGATCAGTCGTCCTGGTCCCTTTGCAGAAAAACAGCCCCAAAGCATGATGTTTCCACCCACGTCACAGTAGGTATGGTGTTCTTTGGATGCAACTCAGCATTCTTTGTCCTCCAAACACGACGAGTTGAGTTTTTACCAAAAAGTTATATTTTGGTTTCATCTGACCATATGACATTCTCCCAATCCTCTTCTGGATCATCCGAATGCACTCTAGCAAACTTCAGACGGGCCTGGACATGTACTGGCTTAAGCAGGGGGACACGTCTGGCACTGCAGGATTTGAGTCCCTGGCGGCGTAGTGTGTTACTTATGGTAGGCTTTGTTACTTTGGTCCCAGCTCTCTGCAGGTCATTCACTAGGTCCCCCCGTGTGGTTCTGGGATTTTTGCTCACCGTTCTTGTGATCATTTTGACCACACGGGGTGAGATCTTGCGTGGAGCCCCAGATCGAGGGAGATTATCAGTGGTCTTCCATTTCCTAATAATTGCTCCCACAGTTGATTTCTTCAAACCAAGCTGCTTACCTATTGCAGATTCAGTCTTCCCAGCCTGGTGCAGGTCTACAATTTTGTTTCTGGTGTCCTTTGACAGCTCTTTGGTCTTGGCCATAGTGGAGTTTGGAGTGTGACTGTTTGAGGTTGTGGACAGGTGTCTTTTATACTGATAACAAGTTCAAACAGGTGCCATTAATACAGGTAACGAGTGGAGGACAGAGGAGCCTCTTAAAGAAGTTACAGGTCTGTGAGAGCCAGAAATCTTGCTTGTTTGTAGGTGACCAAATACTTATTTTCCACCATAATTTGCAAATAAATTCATTAAAAATCCTACAATGTGATTATCTGGAGAAAAAAAATCTCCATTTGTCTGTCATAGTTGACGTGTACCTATGATGAAAATTACAGGCCTCATCTTTTTAAGTGGGAGAACTTGCACAATTGGTGGCTGACTAAATACTTTTTTTCCCCACTGTATTTTGACTGGCAACTGATCTGATCCAAGACACAAACTGATCTGATCCAAGACACAAACTGATCTGATCCCAGACACAAACTGATCTGATCCCAGACACAAACTGATCTCATCTGGTCCCCATGGATTTCCTATGTCCACACAGGCTACACACGTCTTTGCTCAGTCCCAAAAGCGAACTCATTCCTCCTCCATGCACTGGCAATAGCAGCAGCCACTACCCACTCTCTTGGCATGCGGCGTCATATTCAAATGAAAAAGCCAACTGCCTCCTCAGAATTCACCCAGCAGAGAGCTAAAAGAGACATTTGGTACCTTTTTGAGTTATTATTTTCGACCGACATATCTTCAATTTTCAAGACAAATTATAGCATGTTCCTCTAGTCTGGTTTTCTCTTTCTTGGCATAAGTGTTGGTTCTGAGAGCCAAAAATAAGAGCGACACTGTCCGTTTTATACCCACCCTCAATGGTGTGGCAACATTCTTTCGACCACTCTAAGTTATTTATACAGGTTATGCCTGTGTGCACAGTGTTTTATTTCAATGGCGCCTTGTCAGTCAAATTTTGGATGTGGAAGAAATTGATTAAAAAAGGCTGATCTTTGAAACGTCAATTGACTCATGATTCTATGTTGCCGTTAGGTTTCCGTCAGGTCACAGGTTTCTGCCTAGTCTTGAAAAGACGTTGATTGGTAAAGGAGAAAGAGCGGAGCCTCCTTCCCTAATGAAGAGGAGTCCGTCGTCCACAACAACCCCCTGTTGGCACAACATCAGGCCTGGGATTTGTAGCTCTCTCAGGTCCAGGGGACAGCTAAGGGAGGAATGTAGTTAGAATGGCCATCAAACTCAAATATAGTAGTTAGTGACAACATCTGGAGAGGGTGAAGTGTGTTCCTTGTGTAGCGCCCCGAGGGTGTCATCATTCAGCATCCTGCAAGTCCCGGGCTGCTGCGAGGGGGCAGAGCGCTAGGGGTGAACGGGAAAGATGGAAGGAGATCACTTCTTGCTCTCGTAAATCAAAGGGAAAGATTTGCACCTCGAACTGCAGAGCAGACTTCCGTATTGACTCCGGGGAAGAGGCTTGGACGGTGGAGCGCAAGAGAGAGTGGCCCCAGCCCAACACTTCACATGTCTCTGCTAGAGGATTCCGATGATTGGTCAGAATTTGAAGTAGTCATGGCCAAAATGCCTTGTGAAATAAGAGTAATTGCATGGTTTCCTGGACCTAAATGATAGCCATCCAACTCCAAATACCCCCTTGGACTTTTTTGTTACTCAATTAAGTTCCTCCTGAAGTGAACTGACAACCTTTCTGAAAACTGCCTATTCACTCTAAACACACTATATTATTACAGTTAGAATGATGGTAGTTATACTGTAGAAGTTGTAGTCACAGCATAAGAGTCTGTAGGCTCCAGTAATTAAGGCATGAGACCGGAACCAAAGTTATGACCGTTGTGTCAGTTGATTCTCCTCGTAACTATAGAACCCCTATATAATAAAAAAAACTTCTGGAGAGTAGGCTTATATTTGAATCATAGAGGTGGGTTTCTTTTTTGGTTTAAACAGTAAACATTGTTTCATTGCGGTCAGTAGTACAAATGTGCATTGTCGCAGTGTACTAACCCTGGGAACCCAGTAACCGGAGGAATTGAATCAGGCCCCATATCTTATCTGCAAGCCAAATAAGCTTACTTGTCACGTTGCTACAGATGTAGGATCTTAATTTGATACAGTTTGCTACAGCAGGAAAATAATCCTACAGCAACAGGAAATGTGAATTATTATGTGGATTATAATTAATGGACATTTTTGTAGGGGTTCAAAGTGGAATTTCAGAAGCCTTTTTAAACCTAAAATGCACTACAAGTAAAAAATGTATTGCGTTGCATGAAAGTTCCCCTGCAACAGGGTGATCAAATTAGATCCTACATCTGTATGTAAGCTAATTAACTAGTTAGCAATGATGCTATACTTGGGTAATAAGATAAGATAAGGTCATTTTGATGAATGAAAGATGTTGTCCAAGTTAGTTTGCCTAAGTGCTGTGGAGTCCTTTTAGTCTTATATCCAACTTAGTACTGCAGATTTATTGTTTGCATACATTTATTTTTAAGAGCAGAACTTCTGTTGCCGAAACGGTTTACAAATTCAACATTCATGACATTACATAAAAAAAAATACTCAAGACCAAAACCTCTCTCAATAGAGTTTACAAATGTCAGTTTGTGCCGTTTCAGTAGAGGAAGTGTTTACATTTCCCCCCACAAATAAATGACAAAATAATACATCTACATGTTGGGAACTTAGAGGCTGACCGTATGTTTAGAAAACACTGTTGTATGAACTCAGTGAAATTAGACGTTTCAGAAAACAAATGAATGGGCTGCGTCTGAAATGGCACCCTGTTCCCTATGAGGTGACTACTTTTGAGCAGGGCCCATAGAGCTCTGCTCAAAATTAGTTTACTATTTAGGAAATAGGGTGCCATTTCAGACACACCCATGCGGCAACTGCTTTAGAAGGAGTTGAGATTGTCTGGATGAATGTAGAGTTCAGCCTAGATGTCAGAATTTGAGAGAGGACACCGTGCACAGTACAGCCCGGCTTCACAGCACTTAAAAATTGTTTAGAGAATGAACAAGCAACATTTTGTTTATGGATCGGTTTGGTCAGACTCATTACTCCCTGGTATAGCAGGCCTATACGATTTTCTGGCCATGTAATTCAGGCCTATGCTTGGCTATACAAACCAAGTAGTTGAAGGTAAAGTACAGTTAAAGTGTTATGATCTAAAGAAGAGCTAGTTTTTAAAAATCTCTCTGAAGGATAGGCCTCAACCTGTGATCATGGGTTCTAAATACCATTTCTCACATCCTCGAATGATGATCGCATGCCAAACATACCAGCCTCTCTGACAGTGGCCCAGTGTTCCAGCCAGCAGCGTTCATACAGTACTACGGCTATAAATGACAAGCCCAGACGCAGGAGGTCTGTCCGCGACACATTACGTTGTTTGTTTTGTCCCCTCTGTGTGTCCTGTCCTGTCGGGGTCTAGGGTCGTTACCCGCTAGTCAGAATAACCATGACTCCAGTAGCCAGGTGACTGAGCCTGGCTGGCTGTCGTCTCAGTCTGTGACATCAGAGGGGTGTTGTGGAAAGAAGTGTGCCACTAGAACGTGTAGGCTCTTTCCTCACTGTCTGCCCCCGCTGTGACATCACTGCCTGGGCGTCTGATCGCCGAGATTAAAAGAAGCACATTAACACCTCAAGGCACCAAACATCAACATACATGCAGGTCCCCAACACACACACCCTCTCTCTCTCTCTCACTCTGTTTTTCTGTGTGCTCTTTCTCACATGCACTCTTTCCCTCATCTCACCCTCTCCTCCCTCCCCCTTCCCCTCTCTCTCCCTCTCATTCATTCATTCATTCATTATCACAGTAGAGTACCATTCACACAGAAGATCTAGATCACAACATTTTGAAAAATCTGCAGTATTTTGTGTACTGCCTCCATTCACAGTCGCACTGCCTTACTCCACACCAATTTGCCTATTTGGCCTCATTCATACCGATCAAGGGAAGGCCAGCCGTGCGTATGCTTGCCTTGCACATCACCTCTCCAGTCAATAGCATAACAAGTCAGCAAAGCTTTTACATTATTTCATGTCAGAAACTGTGAATTTCCATAAATATGTCAAAGCAAACATGAACCATTGAAAGAACAAAGAAGTTAGTTTCTTTCTCTCTGTCCAATCTGCAGTTGTTACATCCATTTTTGAACTTACACATTTATGATATGTACCCATTTTGATTTTGAGGAATATAAGTTAGTAATGCCTCATGAGCGTAGTTAACTTTTGATATCAAGGATGGTCAGTCCATGCAATCATTGCTTTGTCTATGAATCTATCCCCATTCCAGTATGAAAATGTATGCACTCACTAACTGTAAGTCGCTCTGGATAAGAGTGTCTGCTAAATGACTTAAATGTAAATGTGAATTCCTCAACCTTTTACCGAAACGGGCAGGGAGAATGCTTTGTCATTGTTTCAACTGCAGATGGCCCACTGTAGTTTATAGAATGCGTTGGAAGATTCTCCTTCACACCCAAGGCCTGCATGTGGAATTTGACTTAGTATGGGAACAGTGTTGGAACACTTTGACTCGTGATCTATTCACCCCACTTCATTCACCCCACAAAGATGACAATTTCTTCTCAGGTCTTACCTGGTTCCAGTCAATTTATGTTAGGTTTCACCAATTATCTCACATATGGTCCCCCTCCCTCTGTTTCTGCTTAGCTCTCAGCACTGTCTCTCTTACCGTGCCTTTAAGCTAAGTGATCAATTACGATAAGGATTAGCATTAAGATAAGAAGCTGAATAGGTCAGTTATGGACAAGATATAGTGGAGGGTTAGTGTATCGCGACCTCTCTGCTCCACCTACACAAGGGTTTCATGCCTTATAGCACCATGTAGCCTTGGTCCTGTCAGTCAGTCAGAGATGAGAGAGGACTGGGGATGATGGTTGTCCTGACACAGATTGACTTGCTCTCGTCGCATATGAACCGGTCTCACAACTTGACCTGCTCTTTTCCCTTTCATGTTGTGATTTTTACTGTTAGTCATTAACATGTTCTGTGTGATTTGTTAGTCATGTCTCGGGTGTGGGAAACGTTCCTCAGGGTTTCCTATCCATCTCCATAATGTCTTTCTCTTTTAATTCAATTTAAGAACTTTATTGGCATGGGAAACGTATCTCTCTCCCTTTGACTCGCTCGCTCTTTCTCAAATCAAATCAAATGTGCTTTACTGGTATGGGAAACATTTGTTTACATTGGCAAAGCAAGTGAAATAAACAAAACTCAGAAGAAAGTAATTTAACAACAACAAAAAACTATTAGAAATGAACAGTAAACATTGCACTCAAGGTTTCTCTCTCTCTCCTCTCTCATATATTCTGTGTGAGTACTCTCTCCTGTCTTCCCATGGCCACTTGGCCAGCCAACAGGCTTTATCCCTTACCTGTCATCAGCTGATACCTTGAAAGAGCAGGGCCAGAACCTGCTTCACTAGAGGCAGTACGCTCTGTCCTTAAGTTCATTTAGACTTCATCCAAATCTCAACTGACACTGTTTATGGATGCTTCGATGTTTATCTCTTTTAAGGGCACTACATTCAACAGAGTTTTGATGTTTATCTCTTTAAGGGCACTACATTCTACAGAGTTTTGATGTTTATCTCTTTAAGGGCACTACATTCTACAGAGTTTTGATGTTTATGTCTTTAAGGGCACTACATTCTACAGAGTGTTGATGTTTATCTCTTTAAGGGCACTACATTCAACAGAGTTTTGATGTGTTTTATTCTGTATCCTCTCTTGGCAAAGTACCAAGGTTCATTTCAGTGTGCAGACAGATACTGAATTGAAGTAGTAAGTAGACCTGCTACTGTGCTTTGCAAGCATCGTTGTGCTTGAATAATACAAGGTTATATCCACTTATTTGAGCCACTTGTTTTTCTCATTGAAACCCTCCTTGCCCAGAGGTATACTTTCCCTTCGCAGTCTCCATCCAGTCTCAAGGCTGAAGTTGAAGAATTCAGCCTAGTTTTTCCTCCTTTCTTTTTCATTGGGAACATTTACAATATGTTGGATGTGGCTGGCTCTGGCTCTGGCGCGGCACAGAGCAGAAAGAGAGGGGTTTCCTTGTTAAACTGGGAGCCCATCATTCATCCTGCTGGATCTGTTGGCCATGCAGCAGGCGCTGTAGTGGATAATTCCCTCAGATCACATCCATTCACTTTGTGTTTGTCACTGTGACCAGACGGGTTTCTGGCTGCGTCTGAAATCGCACCCTCTTCCCTATGTAGTGCACTACTTTTGATCAGGGCCCATAGGGCTTTGGTCAAAAGTAGTGCACTATATAGGGAATAAATAGTGTGCCATTTCAGACATACCTTCTGTCTTACTAATGATGAGGCAGAGCTTCAGATGATTTTTACATGTTGGTTGTTATTTCCTCTGCATTCTGTCCCAATTTAACTATTCTCCCAATTAACCAGGATACGCATGAATTAACTGTTTAATAACTAAATGTAGTAAGTTTCTGTAGAAGACAAGAAGCCAGACAGACAGCGGGGCTATGCCAGAGTATATCCAAGTTAACTAACTGACTATTAATTACTATGTTTTTAACTTCCTGTAGAGGAAAATAAGCCAGTGACTGCTAACTACTGTGTCCCTATAGAGGAAAAGAAGCCGGGTAGCGAGGCGGTGGCGGAATATCTGGAGGGCAAGAAGAAATATGAAGACCTGAAGAAACAGAAACTGAAGAAGGGATCCAGCAGAGAGGCACAGGTAACAGACAGGTGTCATTACTCAAAACTGAGCCATTCATATCCGGTGTCATTAACTCTCTACACTCAATCATTCAATGAGGTTAGTAGGAGCTTACTGTATATCAGGGTGTTGATTACGTTAATGATGATGTCTTTCAGTCAAATACATATAGATGACCTTGCACTGTCTATTTTCTTGATACGACCGGGGGTTGAGGTGAAAGATTTGTGTTAGTGACCCAATGATTTTTAACCTGATTGTCCCGTAGACGATGGCGCTGCTGGACCGTTTCAAGTCCAAGCTGTCTTCGGCCATCACTGAGACTTCCCAGGACCCTGAGGAGGACCCTGAGGAGCTGGCAGAGGACGACGACAAAGGATGGTACGTTGTGGTTACATTTTTTTATTGAACTTTTGTTTATCCCGATTTTAGTGCACTACTTTTGACGAGGGCCCATGCATCCTATTCCCTATATAGTGCACTGAATAGGGAGTAGGGTGCCATTGGGATGTAACCTACTACCAGTTCTAGTGGGCCAGCCAGAGCAGCCCATCCACCATCCATCCGCCCCCTGTCCTGTAACACATCTGTTATGTCTGTGTTAATGGCCAGTCATCACAACATAGGAACTGCTCCTTAATGACTTGACACACTGCTGAACTTTCTACAGTGAGTCAACACACTCTGACTGACTAACTGCTCTAGATTAGATAGATGTAGCGATGGTCTGGGTGCCAGCCTTCGCTTTGAGTTTCATTACTCTCAGAGAAACACAGACTGCCAGACAATTAAACAGGGGCATGTTGTTTCTCTCTCTTATTTAGATGTATTTTGTTTCCTCGTCATAGTAGGGGGGGGGTGTGTGTGTGTGTGTGTGTTAAGCTGTGTTGTAAAGGCCATTCCCATTCCTGAGCACAGCGCTACACTAACAGTGGATAACAAAGGAGCGGGGTGAATAATGCCCTGTCAGCTGCGGGGCTGAGCTCTGCATCACCGTCACCGCTCAGTACAACAGGCAAATATTAGGTCTAGTGGCTCTCATTACGCACCACTTAATACTGCTACTACCTAAAACTAAAAACAGGACTGGGAAGTTATCAGTGTTGTGTCTCTACCTAGGCCTATAGCAGGACTGAAGGGTTTGTCATTCCTAATGTGTGTTTTCACACAACACAACCTTGGGTTGCCACTGTGTAAGAAACTTGCATATACATAGAAAACACACTTGGATTGTAAGTATGTGGTCCTCTGTAGCTCAGCTGGTAGAGCACGGCGCTTGTAACGCCAAGGTAGTGGGTTCGATCCCCGGGACCACTCATACACAAAAAAAAAATGTATGCACGCATGACTGTAAGTCGCTTTGGATAAAAGCGTCTGCTAAATGGCATATTATATTATTATATTATAAGTATAGGATGTATAGGGACGTTTCTGTACAGGATGAGGATATAGAATGTGATGTACACTACAGTGAGGAGGACACATGCTGTTCAGGACTGTAGTCTGTTGGCTCACACCACTCCTTCTGTCAGACAAATCCGATTCATATGGAATTCTCCCCCAGCCGGTCACATTTATGGCCTATTTCTGTTAGGTTTTTCAATTTGATGTTTCTCCTCTCTGCTGGTGTGTGTGAGAGAGAGCGAGAGGGGCCTTGTGGAGCTGGTGTTGCTGAAAGTTAAAACACCAATACTTCAGATATAACAATGTATTGAAGACCATGACGACAGCAGTGTGTTTGCATAGCCTGGTGTCTCTGCCCAGACAGAGCAACCATCAGAAAATCAGCTGTGACCATAGAAATAGAATGAATAGAACGGGCGTCCCCATTCAAGTCAATAATGGGTGGATTGGCGGCCATTGCAAGTCTACCCATAGGAGCAAAGCAGGAAGTGTACCCATCAATCTGTGCTGTGATTTGTTGAATCAATTCAACTGACATTACAAAAAATACTTTCCATTGCATGAGCCACATCAGTTAGCAGGGCTCTGGTCAAAGGTAGTGCACTATCTAGGGAATAGGGTGTAATTTGGACCGTAGTCCTAGTCTAGAACAACACCCCGCCAGCCAGTAGAGTAGATGTCTGTGCCACTCTGAGAGCGCTGGTACAGGAACTACAGCGTTATTACAGGTCAGACTAACCAAGTCAAGTCAGGGGACTATAAACTATTCCATCTGTGTCTGGGTCTACAAACTCTACTTTATAGATCGCTCTGCTAACACACACACACACACCATTCTTATAACACACACACAGACACATACACAGGCTCGCAGACATAGATGTCAGTCTCTCCCTCTCTCAGAAGCCAGCCAGAGAGCCCCTCTCGCCCCACCTCTCCCTCTTTCCTCCCTCTTTTCAAAAAGTGAAAGAAAAACAAATAGTGGAAAGTCTTGTGGGGCTTCTGGGTAGAGAGTGGGTTTGATAAGCAGACTGTGGAGCTCTGAACGGTGGGAGGCCAGAGCCTGACACACACACATACATACATACATACATACATACATACATACATACATACATACATACATACATACATACATACATACATACATACACTGTTTTTGAGTAAGTCTGGGCGATGAGGCTGTGTGCCTGTCATCACTGAGGCTGCTAGATAAATGATGGTAGTGGTTAGCCTAACCCTAACCCTGGCACAGCAGGAGTCCTGTCTGCCAGAGTAGAGCCATGACATCCTAGATGAGCTGTTACTACTACTACTGCCCAGTTCAGATGAACACAGGAGGGGGACTGCAGAGCACACGCACACGCATAACGCTTCAACGAAGCAGACTAAAAGGCAGACACACACACACACACAGAGAAAAGCCAGCTGACAGAAATACACTCGTACTTAGCTTCGCACACAAACTCAAGACGCACACTCAGACACACTCCATCCAACACACATACAAGGAGGACAAACATTTGAATATGATCTTAGTGGCTGATTAAAGGGGTTCTGACAGCATACAGCACAACTCATATGGCAATACCCCCCCCAAATTAAATAACTACCTGTAATACCCCCCTACTCCCCAAATTAAATAACTACCTGTAATACCCCCCTACTCCCCAAAATTAAATAACTACCTGTAATACCCCCCACCCCCCCAAATTAAATAACTACCTGTAATACCCCCCACCCCCCCAAATTAAATAACTACCTGTAATACCCCCCACCCCCCAAATTAAATAACTACCTGTAATACCCCCACCCTCCCCAAATTAAATAACTACCTGTAATACCCCCTACCCCCCCCAAATTAAATAACTACCTGTAATACCCCCCTACCCCCCAAATTAAATAACTACCTGTAATACCCCCCTACCCCACCAAATTAAATAACTACCTGTAATACCCCCTACCCCCTCCCCAAATTAAATAACTACCTGTAATACCCCCACCCCCACCCCCCAAATTAAATAACTACCTGTAATACCCCCACACACCCCCAAATTAAATAACTACCTGTAATACCCCCCTACCCCCAAATTAAATAACTACCTGTAATACCCCCCCCCCCCAAATTAAATAACTACCTGTAATACCCCCCACCCACCCTCCCAAATAAAATAACTACCTGTTATACCCCCCACCCTCCCCAAATGAAATAACTACCTGTAATACCCCCCACCCACCCTCCCAAATAAAATAACTATCTGTAATAGTAGTACATCACTGTATTAATGCAAACCGTCAGAGATTGGGGCCTGAAGCTCTTCGTCTGGTTTGATTTGGTTTCCATCTCTCGTCTTCTGTGAATTGGTGAGAGCATCTTCCCTTTTTATCTTGTTTTTAATTAACCCGGGGTTGCAGCTCGGTGACCCCTGGGTAACGCAAGGCCTTCATCAGAACCCTCCAAACAGGTGTGTCGTGTCACTGTCGGAGCATTATGCATGTGGTGCAAATCCCTCTGCGCTGGGTAGATGTGTCTGCCTGATGGACACCGGTGACCTGCCCCTCTCCGCTGTCTTTACCTGTCTTTTATTTTATTTTTTATTTCACCTTTATTTAACCAGGTAAACCAGTTGAGAACAAGTTCTCATTTACAACTGCGACCTGGCCAAGATAAAGCAAAGCAGTGCGATAAAAACAACAACACAGAGTTACATATGGGGTAAAACAAAACAAAGTCAAAAATACAACAGAAATACATATATATACAGTGTGTGCAAATGTAGCAAGTTATGGAGGTAAGGCAATAAATAGGCTATAGTGCAAAATAATTACAATTAGTATTAACACTGGAATGATAGATGTGCAAGAGATGATGTGCAAATAGAGATACTGGGGTACAAATGAGCAAAATAAATAACAATATAGGGATGAGGTAGTTGGGCGGGCTAATTTCAGATGGGCTGTGTACAGGTGCAGTGATCGGTAAGGTGCTCTGACAACTGATGCTTAAAGTTAGTGAGGGAGATAAGTGTCTCCCTGTGGAGTTCCTGCTCTCGCTCCCTTCTGTAGCTATACGCTATTAGATTGATGTTAACTGTTTTGACTGACAGGCTTGGCCTATTAGGTAACGCGTTGGAGTTTTTCGGTCAGTGTGTTCTAAGAGAGTCAGGTTGATAGAGGTGAAATCATTAAGAAAGTTGCTTTTTTAAACCAAACCGACGGTTTGACTGACAGATGTTATAAGATACGTGTTCTCCAGAAGAAGAAAGTGATGTTGGGTGGATGATGTGTGAGGCTAGGGGAAACTAGGCCACTGTGAGTGATTAGACGGACTGACTAAGCAGAGGAAAACAAAGCTTGATGAACGCGACAGCTAAATCTATGTCTGTGTTATTGCTGTGGTTTCATTGATCTTCCTGAAAGGTGGCTGGCTGTTAACCAATCAGTCCCTGCTTTGGTCAAGACCTCTTTAAAAAAAAGAAAAAAAGAAGACATTTCAGTCCCTTTGCTTCTCTTCCATTTCCTTTCCTCTCTAACCCTGTGATCTTCTCTATCTCAAGGCCATCAGACTGTTAAACAGCCATCACTAGCACATTAGAGGCACATTAGAGGCTGCTGCCTATAGACATAGACATTCCCTTTCCTCTCTAACCCTGTGATCTTCTCTCTAAAATCTGTGTATAAAAAGTCTATAGAAGTATTTCTGTAAGCGGTGTCAATTGAAAGAAACATCATGCACAAAAACATACAATATTTGTTGGTCAGACGCTGCACTTGATGAATTTATGAAATTGTTGATAAAATGCCACCTGTTAAGAAACTGACTGTTAGAACTGTTAAGGCTCCATGGATTGATAAAGAATTGAACAACAGTATGGTTGAAAGAGATGGGGCAAAAGGAGTGGCTAATAAGTCTGGCTGCACATCTGACTGGCTGACTTACTGCAAATTGAGAAATTGTGACAAAACGAAGAAGAAACTGTATTATGAAGCCAAGATCAATGATATAAAGAATGATGGAAAAAATGTAATGTGTGTCCATGTATGCAGATGATTCAACCATATAAGCATCAGCAACCACAGCTAATGAAACCCTTAACCAAGAGTTGCAGTCTGTTTTGGAATGGGTGGCCAGTAATAAACTGGTCCTGAACATCTCTAAAACTAAGAGCATTATATTTTGGTACAAATCATACCGTAAGTTCTAAACCTCAGCTGAATCTGGTAATGAATGGTGTGGCTGTTGAATAAGTTGAGGAGGCTAAATTACTTGGGGAGAGGTCTGTCCGTAATAAAGGGATGATCTGCTTTTTTGACGCCACACTCCACAAAGTAAGATCTGCAGGCTCTAATTTGATCTTATCTTGATTATTGTCCAATCATATGGTCAAGTGCTGCAAAGATATACACTACCGTTCAAAAGTTTGGGGTCACTTAGAAATGTCCTTGTTTTCGAAAGATTTTTTTTTATTTTGTACATTAAAATAACATCCAATTGATCAGAAATACAGTGTAGACATTGTTAATGTTGTAAATGGCTATTGTAGCTGGAAACTGCAGATTTTTTATGGAATATCTACATAGGCGTACAGAGGCCCATTATCAGCAACCATCAGTCCTGTGTTCCAATGGCACGTTGTTCATTAGAAAACCCTTTTGCAATTATGTTAGTCCTGCTGAAAACTGTTGTGCTGATTAAAGAAGCAATAAAAATGCCTTCTTGAGACTAGTTGAGTATCTGAGCGTCAGCAATTGTGGGTTCGATTACAGGCTCAAAATGGCCAGAAACAAAGAACTTTCTTCTGAAACTCGTCAGTCTATTCTTGTTCTGAGAAATGAAGGCTATTCCATTCGAAAAATTGCCAAGAAACGGAAGATCTCGTACAACGCTGTGTACTACTCCCTTCACAGGACAGCGCAAACTGGCTCTAACCAGAATAGAAAGAGGAGTGGGAGGCCCTGGTGCACAACTGAGCAAGAGGACAAATACATTAGAGTGTCTAGTTTGAGAAAAAGACGCCTCACAGGTCCTCAACTGGCAGCTTCATCAAATAGTACCCACAACACCAATCTCAACGTCAACAGTGAAGAGGCGACTCCGGGATGCTGAACTTCTAGGCAGAGTTGCAAAGAAAAAGCCATATCTCAGACTGGCCAATAAAAAGAAAAGATTAAGATGGGCAAAAGAACACAGACACTGGACAGAGGAAGATTGGAAGAAAGTGTTATGGACAGACAAATCGAAGCTTGAGGTGTTCGGATCACAAAGACGAACATTTGTGAGACGCAGACCAAATGAAAAGATGCTGGAGTAGTGCTTGATGCCATCTGTCAAGCATGGTGGAGGCAATGTGATGGTCTGGGGGTGCTTTGGTGGTGGGAGATTTGTACAGGGTAAAATGGATCTTGACGAAGGAAGGCTATCATTCCATTTTGCAACGCCATGCCATACCCTGTGGACGGCGCTTGATTGGAGCCAATTTCCTCCTACAACAGGACAATGACCCAAAGCACAGCTCCAAACTATGCAAGAACTATTTAGGGAAGAAGCAGTCAGCTGGTATTCTGTCTCTAATGGAGTGGCCAGCACAGTCACCGGATCTCAACCCTATTGAGCTGTTGTGGGAGCAGCTTGACCGTATGGTACGTAAGAAGTGCCCATCAAGCCAATCCAACTTGTGGCAGGTGCTTGAGGAAGCATGGGGTGAAATCTCTTCAGATTACCTCAACAAATTGACAACTAGAATGCCAAAGGTCTGCAAGGCTGTAATTGCTGCAAATTGAGGATTATTTGACAAAAGCAAAGTTTGAAGGACACAATTATTATTTATATTAGAAATCATTATTTCTAACCTTGTCAATGACTACATTTCCTATGCATTTTGCTATATTTCCTATTCAAACTCATTTCATGTATGTTTTCATGGAAAACGAGGAAATTTCTAAGTGACCCCAAACTTTTGAACGGTAGTGTACCTAGTTATGCTGCAGCTGGCCCAGAACAGAGCTGCACGTATTGCTCTTCATTGTAATCAGAAGGATAATATTAATACTATGTATGCCAGTCTCTCTTGGCTAAGAGTTGAGGAAAGACTGACTGCGTCACTTCTTGTTTTTATAAGAAACATCAATATGTTGGAAATTCCTAATTGTTTGCCTAGTCAATTTACACACAGCACTGACACACACACTTACGCCACCAGGGGTCTTTTCACAGTCCCCAGGTCCAGAACAAATTCAAGGAAATGTACAGTATTATACAGAGCCATGAGTGCATGGAACTCCCTTCCATCTCATATAGGGCAAGTGAACCGCAAACCTGGTTTCAAAAAACAAATAAGACAACGGCACAACGCCTCTCCCCCATGTGACCTACTTTTTCTGTGTATGTACAGTATGTGTAACTGATAGATGCACACACAAACTACATGTTAATGTTTTTAAATGTATGTAAATGGTAAAGTATTTTGTCTGTAATGTATTTTTCGTTATGTGTTGGACCCCAGGAAGACTAGCTGTCACCATTCGTGTCGGCTAATGGCATCTTAATAAATTACATCAAAATCTCCTCTTCCATTACCTTCTCTCTTCTCTGCTCCTCTCTAACCCTTTCCTCCTGTATTCTAATCTATTTTCCTTTATTTACTAACCTCTGATCCTAAAGGATGGCAGTTCAGTTCCATCACGGCTGTCTGCTGTAAAGCTGGCTGTAAAGCTGGCTTCCTCAGATTCGGCCATTCTCCCTCTCTTTCTCTGCTGTGAAGGTGCTGCTTGCAGCCAGTCCCCAAAGGACAACAGGAAAGCCAATCATGCTTCCAAATGCATATCAGTCAACTTCCTTCTCTTGTTCCTATTCCTCTTCATCATCTACCCCCTCACCTTCCTCTTCATCCTCCTCCTGCTCCTCTTCCTCCCTAAGAGAACAGAACATTTCGACCCCATATTTTGTACGCGTTATTCTTGTTAAGCACACTTGTGTGATAAGCACACTGGTTACTGTGTTGCGCTGTGTAAAAGGTGTAGTCTATTCCTTTACAGCAATACAGTGCCTTCTCTAACCACCATGGCTCCTTGATGACATAACACCTGCTTCAGAGGAATGCCATTGTTTCTTAATTGATGATGAAGGGACCGATGGAGAGAGGGAAAGTTCCATATCACTAGGGAAATCAAAGACGCATCCCTTTTTGTTGTGATTATTGATGTTTATTGTGGACATTGGTGCTTGGTTTGATTGAATCTGCCTTTTTCTAATGTCTGTAGGGAAAGTTAGAATGGTATGAGTCAGTAGAAACCTGGCCATGTTTTTGCAACTTTCACCATGTTGGATCTGTGTGTAAAGGTCTCAGTAAAACAGGGTGTAGTCTGTTGGTAGTAAGTCGTTAACCTACTGGTATGTGATTTGCTGAGCTGTTCTTTCAACCTCCTCTCTCTCTCTCTCTCTGATTTAGGATGGCCCATGTTCTCCAGTTTGATGAGCAAACCAGAAAAGTCAAGGATGCCAACATGCAGGATGAAGACACGTTTGAGATCTATGATCCACGCAACCCTGTCAACAAACGGCGGAGAGAGGAGAGCAAGAAGATCATGATGGAGAAGAAAGCCAAGAAGTAATGGGTCAGGGGTTAGGCCTGGAGGTTAACCCCGGCCAAGTGACAGACCAGGCCTCACTCCTCTCTTCCACTCTAACCCACCACTTCAAAACAACTGTCTCTCCTTCCTGTTGAACTGAGTGAACTTTGAACCCTGGAATGCCATGAAGGACCAAAACAGCTGTTATTGAGAAGCTGTTGGCCTCCATTCACATCTGGACTGATGTAGCTAACACAGGGCTAACGTGACTCCAGCCCATCACGATAATCCCTGATAAAAGGGAAAATCACGTGACCTGACAGCTATAGCTAATGTAAAGCTCTCTGTCATCAAGACATAGAAGGATACTATCATTTTGAACTGGAATCTGAACCCACATTTCCAATAATGAATTTTTATCGTCCTACAGTAATGTATGTTTATGTTGTGATTGAGTGAGTATTGGAAAGTAAAGGTTGTGAAATGTTGAGAAATGACCAGGTACCCAGGTAAAGTAGTAAGGTTGATGGATGATGTTACAAGTCATTGATGTCAACATGTCTGATGAGCAATGTATTGAACATGTACTCATAATAAATTACCTTTCTCATAAGACGTAGATGCCTTTGATATTTGCAGCTGCATTTCTATTCCTCTCTGTGTTTGATTCTAGGAATCCTCCAACAGGGATTTCTGGTAATTTTAGGAAAGTTACAAGACTTTGCAGCCCTAACTACGGTGAGCAATGAGGGGAAAGGGAGGAGAGGCAGAAGCTGCTGCAGTAGTTTCCCCAAGACAATGACCTAAGGTCAGTTTAGCGTTGTTCCCCCTAATAGTTAAGATCAGTAATTGGAGAGGTAAGCTGATCCTGGATCTGTACCCAAGGCCAACTCTTCCTCAGATCTGATAAAACAATTGCTGAGTAGACAGAGACAGTCAGTGTTACTACACATGACTGGAATCATAAAAACAGCTCTCCAGCACAAGTTGTCAAAAGTGGTATTAAAGCTCTATTAAGTTCCTGACTCCGTCTTTATTTAAACCCCATATCTGCATCCCAAATGGCACCCTATTCCCTGTATAGTGCTCTACTTGTGACCAGGGACTATAGTGCATTACATGGGTTGTTCCACGAAATGGGGTGCCTTTTGGACCTGCAAACTTTTAAGAAATTAACTTTAAAATATATCTTCTTTCAATACTCAATTGCATGGAGGATACAGTGCATTCTGAAAATATTCAGACCCCTTGACTTTTTCAAAATGTTGTTACGTTACATCCTTATTCTAAAATGAATTAAATAAATAAAAATCGTTATCAATCTACACACAATACCCCCTAATAACAAAGCGAAAACAGGTTTAGACATTTTTACAAATGTATATATTTTTTACAACTGAAATATCACATTTACATAAATATTCAGACCCTTTACTCAGTACTTTGTTGAAGCACCTTTGGCAGCGATTACAGCCTTGAGTCTTCTTGGGTATGACGCTACAAGCTTGGCACACCTGTATTTGGGGAGTTTCTCCCATTCTTCTCTCCAGATCCTCTCAAGCTCTGTCAGGTTGGATGGGGAGTGTCGCTGCACAGATATTTTCAGGTCAAATTGTTTGCATAACAGGGTTTACCTTAAAATGAGGGACAGATGTAAATGCATCACTAATCACATGAGTATAAATAATCATCTTCAGAAATGACTATCAAAGCAGCACTTCACCTTTACAATGATGGTGAAACTTGGAGAAATTATGGGATTAAGTGGGTTGAAATCTTCCTAGAAATAACACAGGGTTGACTGAGGGACATGTCAAAATGCAGAATTTTGGCACTTTAGCAAGCCTTTATTCATATAAAAAATCGGATTTAGTTATTTATCAATGTGGCCTATATTAAAGTGTACTTCAGTTACTATAACCGGATTTTTAAATTCAATATTGGTGCACAATCTTACTTAAAATAGCACCCATTTCGTGGAATGACCTATATAGGGTGAAACTTGGGATGCACAATGAGTCCGTCTGTAGGGCTTCTTCTACTCTCTGTTCCAACCCTGTCAGCTAAAACAGTCAAGCAGATATGATCTGCCTTCACCCAGTCATTTCACAGTCATTTCATTATATTGACGCTAGTAACATATCATTTAGCTGTGGTGAAACGAGTGACAATCAAACCTCCTTGCTTCCCTTTTTATGTAGCGTTCCTTTCATTCTCCATCAACTGAGAGCCATAGGCTTCGGTCGAAAGTTGTGCACTAATATTATAGGGAATAGGATGGTTCCAGTCATAGTGTACAATATGGGGATTAGAATAGGGTGGTACTGGTCATAAGTAGTGCACTACACGGAGAATAGGGTGCCATTTGAGACTAGCCTGGCCTCTCTGCCTTCCTGTAGTAGTGGTTAGAGTAAATGATGTAGCTCTCTACCATGTGTGACCAGGAGCTGAGTTTGGCCGGCAGGCCGCCTTTTACTGCTCTTCTGGGTTCATGCTTAACTTCTCATATGGAACAGGAAGGAGAGTTAATGTTCCTCTATGAGCCTGGTCGGCCTGGCCCGCGCCTGAGCTGCCGCTGCTAATGTTAAACAGGGGAGAGGCACCATGCTTCCCTCAGACTACCTACTGTAGCCATGCCAATGGTGGTTTGCGACCCATTCCTTTTTGGCTTGTGCGTGGCTGATATCAATATTGGCTCTTGGCTAGAAACAATTTCTAAAAAGCTCTCAATATTGTGCAGAATAAAATAGACATCAAACAGTCAAGAAATTCAAAATAAGGAGCTAGCTATTAGCTTGATAGGTTTCTCTGCTGAAAATAAAAAGCAGCTTAGCTTTAACATACAGACTTCCTATAGTGGTGGTTGGAGAGAGTACAGAGGACAACACAATGTCACTCTCCAGTCCAGCAACACCAGCAGAATACTTAACATTCCCTGGCCTTGCTGTGCTGTGGCTAGCTCTGGCCATGATATACTGCTCATGGCTGCTGCTGTCTGTCTGTCTGTCTGTTCATCTGTGACTGCTGAGGATGAGAAGGTAATAACATTAATATGATCCTTCACCACTACCACCACCACTATATCCTCTGCCCTTGTCCAGACTGAGCTGTCTGTCTCTGTCTGTCTTTGTGTCTGGGCTACCGTAAGGCGGCTGGGAGGGATGGCTTCTATTACCATTCTCCTCTGTCTGTTATTTTACTCCTTGGTAGTGGGAGCTGTATGACACTACAGTCTACAGTAGACTCTAAAGGGCTGGATGACCCTACAGTAGACTCTAAAGGGCTGGATGACCCTACAGTAGACTCTAAAGGGCTGGGTGACACTACAGTCTACAGTAGACTACAGGGCTGGATGACACTACAGTCTACAGTAGACTACAGGGCTGGATGACACTACAGTCTACAGTAGACTCTACAGGGCTGGATGACACTACAGTCTACAGTAGACTACAGGGCTGGATGACACTACAGTCTACAGTAGACTCTACAGGGCTGGATGACACTACAGTCTACAGTAGACTACAGGGCTGGATGACACTACAGTCTACAGTAGACTACAGGGCTGGATGACACTACAGTCTACAGTAGACTCTACAGGGCTGGATGACACTACAGTCTACAGTAGACTACAGGGCTGGATGACACTACAGTCTACAGTAGACTCTACAGGGCTGGATGACACTACAGTCTACAGTAGACTCCAGGGCTGGATGACACTACAGTCTACAGTAGACTCTACAGGGCTGGATGACACTACAGTCTACAGTAGACTACAGGGCTGGATGACACTACAGTCTACAGTAGACTCTACAGGCCTTGTTTCTGATCTACCCTCACAGCACCCATTTGACATGATATGAAATACATCTTTCCTCCTGGTATGCTCTTGTCCCTGTACTGCTTTGTCATATGTTTAGACACCTGCAGTGCCGAGGCTCACATGGCCGGGAGATGTGAAGGTGTGGAGCAACACAGGACAGGCTGCTCTACTCTGCTGTCCACCAGGATGTGGAGTGGACCACGTGTCTGACCTCTAACCCCTAGACATGAGTCCTCACAGCCTGGCCAAGTCCCCTGTCCTCTGGTGACAAATCCCTACCTATAGAGCACGAGAGAAAGACAAAGCCACAAAAAGGCGGTTGGGTTAAGTGCGCCATCCATCCCCTTCTAATTGCACATGGACACAGGCACACACACAGCTCCTGCCCCCAGGGGAGCGAGCTGGCTGTATGGGGGCAGGAGCTGTGTGTGTGCCTGTGTCCATGTGCAATTAGAAGGGGATGGATGGCGCACTTAACCCAACCGCCTTTTTGTGGCTTTGTCTTTCTCTCGTGCTCTATAGGTAGGGATTTGTCACCAGAGCATGTCCAAAAGAAGTGTGTTGATATTGGGGTTATTAATGAGTTGGAGAGAGAGCTCAGAGGAGACAGAGGTGAGAGCGAGAGCTGAGGAGAAATGCCACTGTAGGTCTCTGTCACCTATTGTAAAACAGTATGACCTTGGTGCAACATCCAGCACTGTTCTTTCAATACCTCCCGAATTAAACTGTGATTATATTAACTGACTCTGATCAACGTGTACTGTGCTTTTACTACCCCTGTCTGTCTGGGTCTCTGTGACCATCTCTGTCACAATACCCTGTCCCTTACTACCTGAGCTGTGTGCCGAAAGTCTATGATCTAGTCATCTGAGTGTTTGTATTCTAATGGCCTCACGGTGAAAACAGAGGGGGTAGTTAAAGACAAACCGAGGCAGGCAAGGGCCACTGTTCTTTAATATGGTTAACCTGTATAAATGTTCTTGTGTCACAGATCATATTTCACTGCCACTTTATGAGATGTGTTTTTCAGCAGCCAAGTTTTAACTCCCTCTTCTTCTACCCTCTCTTCCTCCCTCTCTTCCTCTTCTTCTTCCCTCTCTTCCTCTTCTTCCTCCCTCTCTTCCTTTTCTTCCACCCTCTCTTCCTCCCTCTCTTCCTCTTCTTCCTCCCTCTCTTCCTCCCTCTCTTCCTCTTCTTCTTCCTTCTCTTCCTCTTCTTCCTCCCTCTCTTCCTCTCTCTCTTCCTCCCTCTCTTCCACTTCTTCCTCCCTCTCTTCCTCGTCTTCCTCCCTCTCTTCCTCTTCTTCCTCTTCTTCCTCCCTCTCTTCCTCTTCTTCCTCTTCTTCCTCCCTCTCTTCCTCCCTCTCTATCTCTTCTTCCCCTTCTTCTTCCTCTTCTTCCTCCCTCTATTCCTCTTCTTCCTCCCCTCTTTCCTCTTCTTCCTCCCTCTCTTCCTCCCTCTCTTCTTCTTCCTCTTCTTCTTCCTTCTCTTCCTGTTCTTCCTCCCCTCTTTCCTCTTCTCTTCATTCCAAATGTGCTTCTTGCATTACAGTGGAGCCAAGTGAGCGTGCGCCACTTGTAAAACTCCCTAGATGATGACATATTAGAAAACAGTCACTGGCTTCGTCTGCACGCCTGGCTGAAACCTATTGCTCTTGTGCTGCTTGTCCTTCCTCATCTTATAAGGCAAAAACAACTGCCTATTTCCTATATAGGGCACTACTTTTGACCAGAGCCCACTATTTCTTGTGGTGCACTACTTTTGACCAGAGCCCCTATTGTTATACACTACTTTTGATCAGACCACTTAAGGCTTAGTGGACTGCATGCACTATAAGGGGGATAGGGTTCATAGGGTGTCATTTGAGCCAGAGCCTCAGACACCTGGCTAAAGAAGTGCCACTGGAGGGGGATGTGTCAGGAGAGATGCCAACCAGGGGATGTGATCTAGCATAATATCCCCCTTCTGAAGGGGGGTACTGGAGCAGTAACACAAACACAGAGATTAATTCCCCCTGCAAGGTCTTGCAAGACACTGCATCCAAGAGAGGCCAGGCTGCCTCCACACGAAACCCCCCACAGCCAGAGGGATTGGACGAGACTGATCAGGAATGAAGACTATTTCTCCAAAATCTTAAATTAAAGCATAGAAAGGAACCAGTCAAAACAATAAATGAAGCCCAAGACTACAACCAAGACCAAGGTTAAACTCTTAAAAAGGAAACCTCTGAAATATTTTACCTCGGACTGAATGAACATTTTGCATTAAATTGCATGCCGGTAGGTTGTTATCTAACCCACCCGTTGGAGACTGTAAAAATATTTCCATTTAAGGTACTGTATGAATTTATTCATATTTCTGGGAGACGATTCTTGGAAAGGGGAAGTTTTATTTGAAATTACTACATTGGTGCTATAATATTAGTATGGTGTTGAACTCTGAAGGAAGTCTTCAGAAATGAGACCTGGCTGTTGGAATCTGAGAATGACTCTGGTCCCCAATGGAACAGGCCAAGTTTGGAACCCACAAGGAATCCTGCTCATTGAAAATGATGAGGACGCCTTCTTGTTCCGAGCTCCTAACAACAACTGAACATCTGATGAATTCATTGTATCATTGCATCGGTCGCACAATTGTGAGCATTAACAACATCAACCACTGTTGTGGACCATTGTGGAATATAGGCCTACAATTGCATGCAGGTTTGATTGAATAGAGATTGGATACTTGATGTGTTTCTACTGTGTGGGTGGTGGAGCCTGTAGAGCTGTGTTGCCTTACTGACTGACTGACACTACCTGACTGAATGAAGAACTTCACCAATGACTAGAGCCTCAGGACTCAGAGAAAACCTTTCACCTATAAAACTATCTGACTCCAGTCATGACACTGGCCTTCTATCTAACCTCTCAGGCCACCAACCACGCTAATAATCAATTATCTCTAAATACAGTATTGTATTTCTCTACTTTCTCCTACAGTATCTGTGTTTTCTGCACCGACTGTTCAGTTGATTGATACTGGAACAGATCTTCGCATTGGAACAAATATAAAACACAGGTAGGGGAGAGTTGGGTAAGTTGAGCCAAAGGGGTAAGTTGAGCCATCCTTTAATTAATTAATCATATTTTGAGCCAATGGCAAGTTGAGCAAAAAAAAGTGTTTTCTTCCCAGGCATAATGCAAGGCATTATTGCTGGGATATGAGGTAACAACAGGGCCTGGCCTATGTTAAAAGTGTTATAAAAAAGTACAAAGTGTTTGTTAGGCGTTAAGCCTGTTTTAAAAGATGCTTAAAATGATTAAAATACAAAAAATCAATTGTGATTGTGTTGAATTATGTATGGGGAAATAAAGATAGACATGGTTTTAAAAAGTTAGTGGAATATTTAATTGGAGGCGGCTTAACTTACCCTGTCCCACGGCATAACTTACCCCATACCCAGGGTAAGTTGTGCCAAGAGACCACTTTTTTTGGACAAGCTATGTTTTCAAAACTGTACTGTTTACATGAACTCTGATTATTTCCAGGGACACACAACATCCTGAAATACAGTACCAGTCAAAGGTTTGGACACACCTACTAATTCAAGGGTTTTTCTTTATTTTTACTATTTTCTACAATGTAGGATAATAGTGAAGACATCAAAACTATGAAATAACACATATGGAATCATGTAGTAACCAAAAAAGTGTTAAAGGGGATAAGTTCATTAGAGTTAACTGCACCTCAGATTGCAGCCCAAATAAATGCTTCACAGAGTTCAAGTAACAGACACATCTCAACATCAACTGTTCAGAGGAGACTGCGTGAATCAGGCCTTCATGGTCGAATTGCTGTAAAGAAACCACTACTAAAGGACACCAATAAAAAGAAGAGACTTGCTTGGGCCAAGAAACACGAGCAATAGACATTAGACCAGTGGAAATCTGTCCTTTGGTCTGATGAGTCCAAATTAGCGATTTTTGGTTCCAACCATCTTGTCTTTGTGAGACGCAGAGAAGGTGAACGGATGATCTCCGCATGTGTGGTTCCCACCATGAAGCTTGGAGGAGGAGGTGTGATGGTGTGGGGGTGCCTTGCTGGTGACACTGTCGGTGATTTGTTTAAAATTCAAGGCACACTTAACCAGCATGGCTACCACAGCATTCTGCAGCGATACGCCATCCCATCTGGTTTGGGCTTAGTGGGACTATCATTTGTTTTTCAACAGGACAATGACCCAAAACACACCTCCAGGCTGTGTAAGGGCTATTTGACCAAGAAGGAGAGTGATGGAGTGCTGCATCAGATGACCTGGCCTCCCCCGACCTCAACCCAATGAGTTGGACCGCAGAGTGAAGGAAATGCAGCCAACAAGTGCTCAGCATATGTGGGAAGTCCTTCAAGATTGTTGGAAAAGCATTCCAGGTGAAGCTGGTTGAAAGAATGCCAAGAGTGTGCAAAGCTGTCATCAAGGCAAAGGGTGGCTAATTGAAGAATCAAATATAAAATATATTTTGATTTGTTTAACACTTTTTTGTTTACTACATGATTCCATATGTGTTATTTCATAGTTTTGATGTCTTCACTATTATTCTACAATGGTCCTGGAGTGGCCTAGCCAGTCTCCAGATCTCAACCCCATAGAAAATCTTTGGAGGGAGTTGAAAGTCCGTGTTGCCCAGCGACAGCCCCAAAACATCACTGCTCTAGAGGAGATCTGCATGGAGGAATGGGCCAAAATACCAGCAACAGTGTGTGAAAACCTTGTGAAGACTTACAGAAAACGTTTGACCTGTGTCATTGCCAACAAAGGGTATATAACAAAGTATTGAGAAACTTTTGTTATTGACCAAATACTTATTTTCCACCATCATTTGCAAATAAATTCATTAAAAATCCTACAATGTGATTTTCTGGATTTTTTTTCTTCTCATTTTGTCTGTCATAGTTGACGTGTACCTATGATGAAAATTACAGGCCTCTCTCATCTTTTTAAGTGGGAGAACTTGCACAATTGGTGGCTGACTAAATACTTTTTTCCCCCACTGTATGTTGAAGAGGGAGGGGCTCAAGCTTCATCCCTGTCTCACCTCACGGCCCTGAGGAAAGAAATCTGTGTGTTTTTTGCCAATTTTAACAACACACTAGTTGTTTGTGTACAAGGATTTTATAATGTCGTATGCTTTCCATCAATTTATATTGCAGACCCTCATGCCAAATTGAGTCAAAAGCTTTTTTGAAATCAACAAAGCATGAGAAGACTTTGCTTTTGTTTTGTTTTGTTTGTCAATTAGGGTGTGCAGGGTGAATACGTGGTCTGTCGTACGGTAATTTGGTAAAAAGCCAATTTGACATTTGCTCAGGACATCGTTTTCACTGAGGAGGTGTAGGAGTCTGCTGTTAATGATAATGGGAGAGGATAAGGGGATAATGGGAGAGGAATTTCCTGAGGTTGCTGTTGACGCATATCCCCCAGTAGTTATTGGGGACGAATTTGTCTCAATTTTTGTGGATTGGGGTGATCAGTCCTTGGTTCCAAATATCAGGGAAGATGCCAGAGGATGATGTTAAAGAGTTTAAGTATAGCCAATTGGAATATGTGGTCTGTATATTTTATTATTTCATTTAGGATGCCATCAACACCACAGGCCTTTTTGGATTTGAGGGTTTGTATTTTGTCCTGTAGTTCATTCAATGTAAATGGAGTCCTGTGGGTTCTGGTGGTCTTTAATAGCTGATTCTAAGATTTGTAATTGATCATGTATATGTTTTTGCTGTTTGTTCTTTGTTATAGGGCCAAAAAGATTGGAAAAGTGGTTTATCCATACATCTCCATTTTGGATAGATAGCTCTTGTTGTTGTTGTTTGTTTAGTGTGTTCCAATTTTCCCAGAAGTGATTAGATTCAATAGATACTTCAATTACATTGAGCTGGTTTCTGACGTGCTGTTTCTTATTTTTCCTTAGTGTATTTCTGTACTGTGTTCGTGTTTCACCATAGTGAAGGCATAGACTCAGGTTCTTGGTCTCTGTGTTTTTGGTTGGATAGGTTTCTCAAATTCTTTCTTAGGTTTTTGCATTCTTCATCAAGCCATTTGTCATTGTTGTTAATTTTCTTAGGTTGTCTGTTTGAAGTGTTTATATTTGATAGGGAAGCATAAAGGTCAAATATACTGTTTAAGCTTTCTACTGCAAAGTTTACACCTTCACTATTGCAGTGAAGTTTTTTGTCCAGGAAGTTGTCTAAAAGTCTCTCTCTCTCTCTCAGTGTCCGACTGACTGTTCCCAGTCCAGATAAGAATCAAAGGAATGTAACCCTCCCAGCCCTGTGCTGTCCTGTACAGTGGACAAAGCCCCAGGTCAGGATATAAAAGAGATTGATGGTCAGGAAGCGAGTGGTTGCTTACCTGCTATTGGCTGTGACTGAACACACACCTTCATTTGTGCATGATAAACTGTTTTTTCCCCTCTCCACCACACATTTTTGGTCATGTTCATTCAGGCAGGTACGTCAAAGGAAAAGCTCTCTGTCTTCTGCCTCTTTCTTTCTCTCTCCCTCTCTTTCTCATGTTTTAGCGTTTTATTGGTGTTTTGCATAGTACCAATGTCTGTAGTCCTGCTGGGATACGAATACCTTTGTGAATTTCCTGAAAAATACATTTTCTGTTGTCCTCAAGACCTGATGTCTTTTCAAGACATGCCCAAACATCCTGCCACAGTCTTTCTGTCTCCACATCTAACGGAAGCAACAATCAAAAGGAGTCCAACTTTAAAAACAAGAGCAGACAATATCAACAAAGATGAGTTTGCCAGGTAGAGATAGTACCTGCCAATGTATTCCAGCTCCTGTGTATTTCATTTCCTTATTTACACCCACATGTTAGCAGCAGGTCCATTCCCATATCCACCCCTGGAATAGTTGGGAGATAGTATCAACCTCAGAGAGACAGTGAGAGACATTGATCCTTCACCT
This sequence comes from Coregonus clupeaformis, assembly GCF_020615455.1. Classification (NCBI taxonomy): domain Eukaryota; kingdom Metazoa; phylum Chordata; class Actinopteri; order Salmoniformes; family Salmonidae; genus Coregonus; species Coregonus clupeaformis. Next base: position 25,633,444 of record NC_059200.1, read on the forward strand.
AAGTAGATACTCACATCTTACCTTTTTGTACAGCATGCCTGAAATGGGTGCAAATTTGCTTCATGGATTTTACCACCCTAAAAGAAAGATGACGGGACGGGTTGATTAAACTTAAATAAATACACACTCCCAGACATATCATCAGAATTGATATATTATAATTACGATTAATCAATCAGCATTAACCAGAAGGTTAACTTTTATCACACACACAGTCCACATGTTCCCCCATAAAATGTTGTGTTATTCCTCTAGTGTTATCTTTAATCACTTAATCAGTTGATTACACTTTTATGGCCTGGTATATGGACTCATTTACTATGTCTAAGTGACAGTATTAGCCAGAATTATATATAGAAGCTATATTTGGTTCTGTTTTTAGCCAGTAGCATCAGCCTCATTCAAAGGACACTGATAATGAAGATAAAAGTAGTAAAAGGAGGTTCCAAAGGAGGAACACGTTAGGATTCACTGGCTGTGTATGGTGTCACTGCAGTAGTTATTCTATTCATTTCATTCATTTACGTCATTTAGCAGACGCTCTTATCCAGAGCGACTTACAGTTAGTGCATACATTATTCTTTTAAATTTTCATACCCCATTGGAATCAAACCCACAACCCTGGCGTTGCAAACGCCATGCTCTACCAACTGAGCTACCTCCCTGCCGGCCATTCCCTCCCCTACCCTGGGCCAATTGTGCGCCGCCCCATTGGTCTCCCGGTTGCGGCCGGCTACAGCAGAGCCTGGATTCGAACCAGGATCTCTAGTGGCACAGCTAGCACTGCGATGCAGTGCCTTAGACCACTGCGCCACTTGGGAGACTAGCTTCTATGATGTCATTTAGTTATTCTATGATGTCATTTTGTCATCCGTTGATGTTCTGAGACTCCCAGGGTGGACGAAGACAACCTCAAACATATTCACTCAGCTACAGCTCTTAGACTAGACACAGATCAATCACAGCATAACAATGAAGCACTAACCCAGAGACAGCCATACCGCCTACTGTAACTGTACAGTACCCAGAGTGCCCACAGCCTCATCATCACCATTCATCCCCATTAGGCTGCTGTCTGTCATTAGCTGTGTAGAGGAGGAGGAGGAGGACGGCCTGTATAACTAATCTCTGATGGAGATTAAGATGTGATGGCCACTTGGCCAGGAGACAACATCCTTTTACTACTGTGGGGACTCAGAGTCCTTACTGCTGGCTTTAACACACACACACACACACACACACACGCACACAAACACACTCACTCACAGACATTGAGACACACACACACTATCTCATTCATCCTTGGGGCCGCTCAAGTACTCTCTCTTGGCACAGCTCCATGGGGCTAAGTGATTGGCTATTGATTCGCTGTGGACTTAATCTACTTACCTGCTTGCCTCTGCCTCTACATGGGGACAGGAGTCATGATGGGACTGGAGGCTTCTGGAAGCCTCTAAAGGTGACCTGCTGTACGGACAGCTAGGCCAGAGGAACCTGAGCAATCACTGAGAGATGAAGACTCAGTTTGGGGTCCAAACGTTGTCCTATTAAACACTTTGGAAGGATAATACCAGTGTGCAGATTCACTTTCTGTCCTACAGCTGAGAGACACAGTTATTTACAGTGGGGAGAACAAGTATTTGATACACTGCCGATTTTGCAGGTTTTCCTAATTACAAAGCATGTAGAGGTCTGTAATTTTTATCATAGGTACACTTCAACTGTGAGAGAGACGGAATCTAAAACAAAAATCCAGAAAATCACATTGTATGATTTTTAAGTAATTAATTTGCATTTTATTGCATGACATAAGTATTTGATCACCTACCAACCAGTAAGAATTCCTGCTCTCACAGACCTGTTAGTTTTTCTTTAAGAAGCCCTCCTGTTCTCCACTCATTACCTGTATTAACTGCACCTGTTTGAACTCGTTACCTGTATAAAAGACACCTGTCCACACACTCAATCAAACAGACTCCAACCTCTCCACAATGGCCAAGACCAGAGAGCTGTGTAAGGACATCAGGGATAACATTGTAGACCTGCACAAGGCTGGGATGGGCTACAGGACAATAGGCAAGCAGCTTGGTGCGAAGGCAACAACTGTTGGCGCAATTATTAGAAAATTGAAAAAGTTCAAGATGACGGTCAATCACCCTCGGTCTGGGGCTCCATGCAAGATCTCAGCTCGTGGGGCATCAATGATCATGAGGAAGGTGAGGGATCAGCCCAGAACTACATGGCAGGACCTGATCAATGACCTGAAGAGAGCTGGGACCACAGTCTCAAAGAAAACCATTAGTAACATACTACGCCGTCATGGATTAAAATCCTGCAGCGCACGCAAGGTCCCCCTGCTCAAGCCAGCGCATGTCCAGGCCCGTCTGAAGTTTGCCAATGACCATCTGGATGATCCAGAGGAGGAATGGGAGAAGGTCATGTGGTCTGATGAGACAAAAATAGAGCTTTCTGGTCTAAACTCCACTCGCCGTGTTTGGAGGAAGAAGAAGGATGAGTACAACCCCAAGAACACCATCCCAACCGTGAAGCATGGAGGTGGCAGCATCATTCTTTGGGGATGCTTTTCTGCAAAGGGGACAGGACGACTGCACCGTATTGAGGGGAGGATGGATGGGGCCATGTATCGCGAGATCTTGGCCAACAACCTCCTTCCCTCAGTAAGAGCATTGAAGATGGGTCGTGGCTGGGTCTTCCAGCATGACAATGACCCGAAACACACAGCCAGGGCAACTAAGGAGTGGCTCCGTAAGAAGCATCTCAAGGTCCTGGAGTGGCCTAGCCAGTCTCCAGACCTGAACCCAATAGAACATCTTTGGAGGGAGCTGAAAGTCTGTATTGCCCAGCGACAGCACCGAAACCTGAAGGATCTGGAGAAGGTATGTATGGAGGAGTGGGCCAAAATCCCTGCTGCAGTGTGTGCAAACCTGGTCAAGACCTACAGGAAACGTATGATCTCTGTAATTGCAAACAAAGGTTTCTCTACCAAATATTAAGTTCTGCTTTTCTGATGTATCAAATACTTATGTCATGCAATAAAATGCAAATTAATTACTTAAAAATCATACAATGTGATCTTCTGGATTTTTGTTTTAGATTCCGTCTCTCACAGTTGAAGTGTACCTATGATAAAAATGACAGACCTCTACATGCTTTGTAAGTAGGAAAACCTGCAAAATCGGCAGTGTATCAAATACTTGTTCTCCCCACTGTATGTTCTAAAGCTGAGAGACACAGTCGTTTCTGTTCTACAGCTGAGAGACACAGTTGTTTCTGTTCTACAGCTGAGAGACACAGTCGTTTCTGTTCTAAAGCTGAGACACACAGTTGTTTCTGTTCTAAAGCTGAGAGACACAGTCATTTCTGTTCTACAGCTGAGACACACAGTTGTTTCTGTTCTACAGCTGAGAGACACAGTTGTTTCTGTTCCAAAGCTGAGAGACACAGTTGTTTCTGTTCTAAAGCTGAGACACACAGTCATTTCTGTTCTACAGCTGAGAGACACAGTCATTTCTGTTCTACAGCTGAGAGACACAGTTGTTTCTGTTCTACAGCTGAGAGACACAGTTATTTCTGTTCTACAGCTGAGAGACACAGTTATTTCTGTTCTACAGCTGAGAGACACAGTCGTTTCTGTTCTACAGCTGAGAGACACAGTTGTTTCTGTTCTACAACTGAGAGACACAGTTGTTTCTGTTCTACAGCTGAGAGACACAGTTGTTTCTGTTCTACAGCTGAGAGACACAGTTGTTTCTGTTCTACAGCTGAGAGACACAGTCATTTCTGTTCTACAGCTGAGACAAACAGTTGTTTCTGTTCTACAGCTGAGAGACACAGTCGTTTCTGTTCTACAGCTGAGAGACACAGTTGTTTCTGTTCTACAGCTGAGAGACACAGTCGTTTATGTTCTAAAGCTGAGAGACACAGTCATTTCTGTTCTACAGCTGAGAGACACAGTTATTTCTGTTCTACAGCTGAGAGACACAGTCGTTTCTGTTCAGCAGTACTTTGTATCACTTGGATTATCCTATAGAATCACGGTTTCTACTTGTTACCACAGCCACAAAGTCAAAATTGGCTATTCATTCATGAATTTTGTATTAATTTTTTGGTCTTAATTGAAGGTTAGGGTTGGGCATAGGTTTAGCAGTGTGGTTAGGGTTAAGGCTAGAGTTAGGTTTAAAATTACATTTGAAGAAGATAATTTGTAGAAATAGGCGTGGTTTATGACTTTGTGGCTGTGGTACTATTGACGAACATAAATCCCTTATCAGATGTTTTCCATCCTTTGTTATTGCTGTGTGTTTAGATTTACCTACAGGTGGAGGGAATGTTGGAACATAACTAATGAAATTACAGCTAACGAAAATGTACGTTTACAAAATTCACAAATTCTACAGCACAACGGCAAAGTCATGTCCTCAGTGTAAAACTAGCAACGACTCAATAATCCATGCCTTCTGGGAATGCTATAAAGTCCAAAAGTAATGGCCGGAGTTAGAAAGTTGGCTATCAGAAGTATTACAATGTAAATGTACTTTTAATCTGTCTGTCTGCATATTTCAAGACATGGCATATGAGTTTGCAGTGAGATACCCGATGGGTTGGACGATACTTTTCTCGTAAATCATCTTGAAAAAACGTATAATCAACCAATCCTCCATCGTTAACACAATGGAAAGGTCAAATGCTTTATTATCTAAATGTTAAGTGCCGGGCAATGGAGAGAAACAAAATGGTGCAGTTTAGAATCCATGTGGAGGAGAGTGATGCGGGCGCTGGAGATGGGGGTGTGAGCAGTTGGGTCTGGGCAGGGGTGATGTTGTGGATGTTTGTGTGATGTACACTACCAGTCAAAAGTTTGGACACACCTACTCATTCAAGGGTTTTTCTTTATTCTTACTGTTTTTTACATTGTAGAATAATAGTGAAGACATCAAACTATGAAATAACAAATTTGGAATCATGTAGTAACCAAAAAAGTGTTAAACAAATCAAAATATATTTTATATTTGAGATTCTTCAAAGTAACCACCCTTTGCCTTGATGACAGCTTTTCACACTGTTGGCATTCTCTCAACCAGCTTCATGAGGTAGTCACCTGGAATGCATTTCAATTAACAGGTGTGCCTTCTTAAAAGTTAATTTGTGGAATGTATTTCCTTCTTAATGCGTTTGAGCCAATCAGTTGTGTTGTGACAAGGTAGGGTGGGTATACAGAAGATAGCCCTATTTGGTCAAAGACCAAGTCCATATAATGGCAAGAACAGCTCAAATAAGCAAAGAGAAATCATTACTTTAAGACATGAAGGTCAGTCAATACGGAACATTTCAAGAACTTTGAAAGTTTCTTCAAGTGCAGTCGCAAAAACCATCAAGCGCTATGATGAAACTGGCTCTCATGAGGACCGCCACAGGAATGGAAGACCCAGAGTTACCTCTGCTGCAGAGGATAAGTTCATTAGAGTTACCAGTCTCAGAAATTGCAGCCCAAATAAATGCTTCACAGAGTTCAAGTCACAGACACATCTCAACATCAATTGTTCAGAGGGGACTGTGTGAATCAGGCCTTCATGGTCGAATCCTGCAAAGAAACCACTAATAAAGGCCCTGTGTAGCTCAGTTGGTACAGCATGGCGCTTGCAACGCCAGGGTTGTGGGTTTCGATTCCCACGGGGGGCCAGTATGAAAAAATTAAAAAGAATGTATGCACTCACTAACTGTAAGTCGCTCTGGATAAGAGCGTCTGCTAAATGACTAAAATGTAAATGTAAAGAACACCAATAAGAAGAAGAGACCTGCTTGGGCCAAGAAACACGAGCAATGGCCATTAGACCGGTGGAAATGTGTCCTTTGATCTGGAGTCCAAATTGGAGATTTTTGGTTCCAACCGCCGTGTCTTTGTGAGACGCGGTGTGGGTGAACGGATGATCTCTGCATGTGTAGTTCCCACCGTAAAGCATGGAGGAGGAGGTGTTATGGTGTGGGGGTGCTTTGCTGGTGACACTGTCTGTGATTTATTTACAATTCAAGGCACACTTAACCAGCATGGCTACCACAGCATTCTGCAGCGATACACCATCCCATCTGGTTTGGGCTTAGTTGGACTATCATTCGTTTTTTAACAGGACAATGACCCAACACACCTCCAGGCTGTGTAAGGGCTATGTGACCAAGAAGGAGAGTGATGGAGTGCTGCATCAGTTGAGATGGTTTGGGATGAGTTGGATGGCAGAGTGAAGGAAAAGCAGCCAACAAGTGCTCAGCATATGTGGGAACTCCTTCAACATTGTTGGAAAAGCATTCCAGGTGAAGCTAGTTGAGAGAATTTTTTACATTTAAGTCATTTAGCAGACACTCTTATCCAGAGCATCTTACAGTTAGTGAGTGCATACATTTTTCATGAATGCCAAGAGTGTGAAAATCTGTCATCAAGGCAAAGGGTGGCTATTTGGAGAATCTCAAATATAAAATATATTTTGATTTGTTTAACACTTTTTTGGTTACTACATGATTCCATATGTGTTATTTCATAGTTTTGATGTCTTCACTATTATTCTACAATGTAGAAAATAGTAAAAATAAAGAAAAACCCTTGAATGAGTAGGTTTGTCCGAACTTTTGACTGGTACTGTATGTTGTCATTTGTATGTGTATATTTTGTACTATTCAAAAATCAATAATAATATTTTTTTTTTTTTAAGATTTACCTACAGGTGTTGACCCTAACAGTTCATGACATACTATAGAATAAAACTTCCAGGATGTGAGAGGGACGAGGTGGACAGATGTCCCCCCAGGAGCCCCACATCCCATCCTTTGATGTTCTGTACAGTAACTCAGTCTGGCTGGCGTCAGCTGTGGGAGAGAGCAGCGAACAGGGTTTAACCCAGGAGAGAACAGACCAGGTCAGGGTTTAACCCAGGAGAGAACAGACCAGGTCAGGGTTTAACCCAGGAGAGAACAGACCAGGTCAGGGTTTAACCCAGGAGAGAACAGACCAGGTCAGGGTTTAACCCAGGAGAGAACAGAACAGGTCTGGGTTTAACCCAGGAGAGAACAGACCAGGTCAGGGTTTAACCCAGGAGAGAACAGACCAGGTCAGGGTTTAACCCAGGAGAGAACAGACCAGGTCAGGGTTTAACCCAGGAGAGAACAGAACAGGTCAGGGTTTAACCCAGGAGAGAACAGAACAGGTCTGGGTTTAACCCAGGAGAGAACAGACCAGGTCAGGTTTGGACCACAGCAGATAGCAGGTGCTGCTGGAGCCGTGACCCACCCAAGCCAGGCCAACATTCCTTCTGGACCCAATACAGACACACACACACACACGCATACACACAAACACACATGCACACGCAGACACACACACATGCCTGCAGATACACACACATGCACGCACACACACACATGCACTGTCTCCTGTCTCCAACACCTTTTGTAGCTGTTAGTCGTGACATGGTTTGCTTAAATGGAATCGTGTCCAAAGCACTTCAGAATCTCATCGGCGACACCAGGAGTACTGCATATCTTTGGGTATGGTATAGTTTGATATGTGTTATTAGGGGAGAGTGAGGTAAGTTGAGCAATGTTTTACAGTCGGCATCACTCCGTCAAAAGAAATATAGTATTATTTTTAATAAGATATCTACATACTGTATATTTCAGGATGTGTGTCCCTAGTAATAATCCGAATTCATCTAAATTACAGTTTTGAAAACATAGCTTGTCCAATAAAAGTGGTCTCTTGGCACAATTTACACCTGTTGTGGGGTAAGTTGTGCCGCAGGACAGGGTAAGTTAAGCCGCCTACATATTTCTTTACTGAATTAAATATTACCACTACATTTAAAAAAACATCTATCTTTATTTCCCCATACACAATTCAACACAATCTTTTAATCATTTTAAGCATCTTTTAACACAGGCTTAACACCTAACACACTTTGTTCTTTTTTAAAACACTTTTAACATAGTCCAGGCCCTGTTGTTACCTCATATCCCAGAGATAATGCCTTGCATTATGCCTGGGAAGAAAACCCTTCAATTTGTTCAACTTGCCATTGGCTCAACTTACCCCATGGCCAATGGCTCAACTTACCCCAAGGCAAACATTTTGACTATATTAGCCCACACAGCTACAATGATGCACATTCATGCTAGGTTTAGGACCTCATTAAAGCTTATAGAGACCCCAACTGATGTATAGAACAATCTTAAAAGTTTATACTTTGGTTTAGATACAAGCATCATGAAACCTCTAATACAATAAAATTACAGTGGCTTGCGAAAGTATTCACCCCCCTTGTTATTTTTCCTATTTTATTGCCTGTCACGGATTCAGCCGAGGCTGCTCCTCCTCCTTGCTCGAGCAGGCTTCGGCGTTCGTCGTCGCCGGAGTACTAGCTGCTACCGATCTATGTTTCTGTGTTCTACTTGTTTTATCTTTATTGTTCACACCTGTTCCCATTATGTATTGATTTCTTCCCTATTTAACCCTCTGGCTCCCACTGTGTTTTGTGGGTGTTTGTTCATGTTTGGTTGTCGTCTGGTGAGCGGGTTTGTTCCTCCCTGCGTGGAGGTTATGTTATTTACGTTACCTACGAGTAAAGTACGTTGTCGATTAGCTCTGTGTCCTGCGCCTGACTTCGTCCTTCGTCCTTCTTGCCTGGTCTGTGAGTTTTGGTGGGCGGCCCTCTCTTGGCAGGTTTGTTGTGGTGACATATTCTTTAAATTTTTTTATAATGGATTTAATGGTGCTCCATGGGATGTTCAAAGTTTCGAATATTTTTTTAGAATCCAACCCTGATCTGTACTTCTCCACAACTTTGTCCCTGACCCTTTTGGAGAGCTCCTTGGTCTTCATGGTGCCGCTTGCTTGATGGTGCCCCTTGCTTAGTGGTGTTGCAGACTCTGGGGCCTTTCAGAACAGGTGACAGATCATGTGACACTTAGATTGCACACAGGTGGACTTTATTTAACTAACTATGTGACTTCTGAAGGTAATTGGTTGCACCAGATCTTATTTAGGGGCTTCATAGCAAAGGGGGTGAATACATATTTACGCACCACTTTTCCGTTATTTATTTTTAAAAAATTTGAAACAAGTATTTTTTTTTTTTTTTCACTTCACCAATTTGGACAATTTTGTGTATGTCCATTACATGAAATCCAAATAAAAATCAATTTAAATTACAGGTTGTAATGCAACAAAATAGGAAAAACAGCAAGGGAGATGAATACTTTTGCAAGGCACTGTAATTTGACTTGGTGACAATCCGTTTTTTGGACCTAACTTGCTTACCACTTTTTCCATGTGGTTTCTTCCTTCACAGACTCCATGAAATGATACCTCTGCCTAAATATTTTGTCAAATTATAAATGTTGTGTATGGTTTCCTAGAAACAATGGTGGCTCAACTTACCCCTTTGGCTCAACTTACCCCTTTGGCTCAACTTACCCCTTTGGCTCAACTTACCCCTTTGGCTCAACTTACCCCTTTGGCTCAACTTACCCCTTTGGTTCAACTTATTCCACTCTCCCCTATCACAGCTAGCTTTGATTGAGAGAAGCAAACCCACGCAGAAGACAACCAGACAGGGGGACAAAGGGGCAGGCAGTGAGGCTCTTGCTATCCTCTCTTCTCTGAAATAAGATGACATTTGTCCTCATGTTAATCCTCACCCCTCCAGTAGAAAAAAAAATAACATCCAGCAGCAACTTTATAATCCAGACCACTGGTGCTCTGGCCCACTGCCAGGTTAGGGTCTGGGTTTCTGTCAGGGTAGGATCTGGCTCTAGGATCTGGCTTTCCAGGCCTAGAGGTGAGGAGGATTAGAACCAGCCACTGCCACTGGTCTTTCTCCCAACCCTGGCAGGAAAGGACAGACAGCTTAAAGCAACAAATACCTTCTTGGAGTCCTTGAAGGAGAATCTAGGATGCACTTGTGGCTTGCCAGCAATGTGTGTGAAGAGGGGAGGATGGGTGTGTGCATGCATGTGTTTCTAAATGCCACAAGTGTTTATTAATGAGGGGAATGGCTTTTCTCACTGTCTATAATTGTCTGCCATGTACAGAGCAGAGGCGGGTCTGCAAGAGGATGTGTCTATGGTACACCTCTTTATCAGCAGTAGGAGCAGATCTCCCACAGATCCTGTCACTTCAGACAGCTAACATACTGGCAACCCACTTCAGCACATTCATTCTCACACACATGAACTATGTCACAGAGACTAATGTTATAGCCTTGACAACAGGCATAGACAAATAGAGAGAAGCCCCGTTTATACCTGGTTATAACATGTGTCTGTTGTCCTGATTTTGTCCACATTCTGATCAAGCCCAAATTTGTCAACAGGTGTAGACAATCAAAAGACACATTGCGATCTGTGATTAGATCTTCCTTGCCTCCTCCGGAGGTAGTCGATGACGCATCACCTTGTACGGATAGCCTTGAAGTCTAAATTAATCCTGACAACAAAAGCATATACATTTGGCCAACGTCACTGTGTTCCCTTGCTCTGAAAAAAAATCAAACTGGCCAGTTGAGGTAGTAATTATAGACAACGATACGTCTACAATTCCTCCAGAATTAAGATCATGGTCTTCATTAGAAACCAATAAGTGCCTACTGGCAGTGTGGTCGGATGCCACAGTCCAATCGAAATTTGATCATGCATATAGAAATAAAGATATTTATGAAGAGATACCTTCCGAGAGATGAGAGAAATGGTTCCCTGTTCCCACGTTCAATGTCAACGCAAAATCAAATATTTGAAAACGTACAGAAAGGCCAAGGACTGTATTAGCAGGAGAGGAAATGGGAGACCCCAATGGACATTTGATTCAAAGCTGGACGCGGTATTGAGGGACTATCCCACCACCCGCCCACCGTTCATTCTGGACAGTGCTGTGGCATTATTGAGGGAAAGCTGTTGAGTGCTTTATCAATACATTACATCCATGTAAATGAAATAAAATCTTATTTGTCACATGCGCCGAATACAACAGTTGTAGACTTTACCGGGAAATGCTTGCTAAATCTGGGGAAGGGTACCAAAAAATGTCTGCAGCATTGAAGGTCCCCAAGAACACAGTGGCCTCCATCATTCTAATTATCTCTCTCTCCTTACCCTCCCGGAGGACCTGAGCCCTAGGATCATGCCTCAGGACTACCTGGCCTGAAGACTCCTGGCTGTCCCCAGTCCACCTGGTCATACTGCTGCTCCAGTTTACACTGTTCTATGGAACCCTGACCTGTTCACTGGACGTGCTACCTTGTCCCGGACCTGATGTTTCGACTCTCTCTCTTTCTCTACCTCACCTGCTGTCTCGTCCTCTGAATGCTGGGCTATGAAAAGCCAACTGACATTTACTCCTGAGGTACTGACCTGTTGCACCCTCTACAACCATTGTGATTATTATTTTACACCCTGCTGGTCATCTATGAACGTTTGAACATCTTGAAGAACAATCTGGCCTTAATGGCCATGTACTCTTGTAATCTCCACCGGGCACAGCCAGAAGAGGACTGGCCACCTCTCAAAGCCTGGTTCCTCTCTAGGTTTCTTCCTAGGTTCCTGCCTTTCTAGGGAGTTTTTCCTAGCCACCGTGCTTCTACATCTGCATTGCTTGCTGTTTGTGGTTTTAGGCTGGGTTTCTGTATAGCACTTTGTGACATCTGCTGATGTAAAAAGGGCTTTATAAATACATTTGATTGATGGATTTGATTTGGAACAACCAAGACTCTTCCTAGAGCTGGCCTCCTGGCCAAACTGAGCAATCGGGGGAGAAGGGCATTGGTCAGGGAGGTGACCAAGAACCAGATGGTCACTCTGACAGATCTCTAGAGTTCCTCTGTGGAGATGGGAGAACCTTCCAGCAGGACAACCATCTCTGCAGAACTCCACCAATCATGCCTTTATGGCAGAGTGGCCAGACGGAAGCCACTCCTCATTAAAAGGCTCATGACAACCCGCTTGGAGCTTGCCAAAAAGCACCTAAAGACTCTCAGACCATGAGAAACAAGATTCTCTGGTCTGATGAAACCAAGATTGAACTCTTTGGCCTGAATGCCAAGTGTCACATCTGTAGGGATGTTTTTCAGCGGCAGGGACTGGATGACTAGTCAGGATCAAGGGAAAGATGAACAGAGCAAAGTACAGAGAGATCCTTGATGAAAACCTGCTCCAGAGCGCTCAGGACCTCAGACTTGGGCAAAGGTTCACATTCCATCAGGACAACGACCCTAAGCACACATCCAAGACAACGCAGAAGTGGCTTCGGGACAAGTATCTGAATTTACATTTTTTTACATTTTAGTCATTTAGCTCTTACAGTTAGTGAGTGCATACATTTTTTTTGAATGTCTTTGAGTGGCCCAGCCAGAGCCCAGACTTGACCCTGATCGAACATCTCTGGAGAGACCTGAAAATAGCTGTGCAGTGATGTTCCCCATCCAACCTGACAGAGCTTGAGCGGAACTGCAGAGAAGAATATGAGAAACTCCCCAAATACAGGTGTGCCAAGCTTGTAGCATCATACCAAAGAAGACTCAAAGCTGTAATCGCTGCCAAAGCTGCTTCAACATGGTTCATGGTTCATGAAGGGTCTCAATACTTATGTAAATGTGATATTTCAGTTTATTATTTTTAATACATTTGCAAACATTTCTAAAAACCTGTTTTTGCTTTGTCATTATGGGGTATTGTGTGTAGACTGATGAGGGAAAAAAACGATTTAATCGATTTTAGCATTAGGCTGTAGAAGTCAAGGGGAGGGAGATTATCAGTGGTCTTGTATGTCTTCCATTTCCTAATAATTGCTCCCACAGTTGATTTCTTCAAACCAAGCTGCTTACCTATTGCAGATTCAGTCTTCCCAGCCTGGTGCAGGTCTACAATTTTGTTTCTGGTGTCCTTTGACAGCTCTTTGGTCTTGGCCATAGTGGAGTTTGGAGTGTGACTGTTTGAGGTTGTGGACAGGTGTCTTTTATACTGATAACAAGTTCAAACAGGTGCCATTAATACAGGTAACGAGTGGAGGACAGAGGAGCCTCTTAAAGAAGAAGTTACAGGTCTGTGAGAGCCAGAAATCTTGCTTGTTTGTAGGTGACCAAATACTTATTTTCCACCATAATTTGCAAATAAATTCATTAAAAATCCTACAATGTGATTATCTGGAGAGAAAACAATCTCAATTTGTCTGTCATAGTTGACGTGTACCTATGATGAAAATTACAGGCCTCTCTCATCTTTTTAAGTGGGAGAACTTGCACAATTGGTGGCTGACTAAATACTTTTTTCCCCACTGTATAAACCAAGTGTTTCTACTGTATCAGGTAAGATTAACACTATACATACACTACTGAGTCCAGGAGAGGAACTTGGCAGGTGTGAGATAAGCATCTCGATACCATGCTGGAGTAGCACATAACGTTTAAGGAGTCCCAACAATCAATCTTGTCATGGATAGGCCTATATGTAGAGAATTTAGGGCTTGATTAAATACGCATCGGCAAGTTCAGGATTATAGCGCAATTGAAATGTAAAGGTAATTTCCGACCTAATCGACATATGGAGCGTTTACCATCAATGAAGTCTCCACTAACGTGGGAACATTGCCTTTACATTTCTATCACGATGTCGCGCAGATCTTCAATGCTACGGATTGAGTCATTTTTTGTTGTTGCCTGATGACGTATTCTATGTAGTTTTCTGTCATATTATTTTGTTCTGAAAAATAACAGATTTTTCTACATGCCGTTTCAGTGGTGGATCCCATTCATGCAAGCAGAGTCCTTTAGTAAACAACCCCAATATGGAGCTGTGGGACTGGGACAAAATTTCTGCCCTGGCATTTCAGCCACACCAGCCCACATCGGTCTCTGCTAAGCCTAGCATCCTTCCCGCAGCACTGCTACCAGAAGACCAGGGGACCACACTACCTGTGCTGGGCCCAGCAACATCCTAGTTGTGAATATATAAACACATTTATTAGATAAAGAAGAAAGATTACTGAAGAAATGCCTAATAGATGATCATTGGCTCATAATACCTTATGAAAGCCTACCTACTTATATTGCAAATATAAGCGCCTGGCTGTCATACATGTCCCCCCTATCCTAAGGGTTAATTACTATTACATATATAATATAGAGCCAAAATATCAATAAGCTCTCCCTCTCTCTCTCTCTCTCTCTCTCTCTCTCTCTCTCTCTCCCTCTCTCAATTCAATTCAATTCAATTTAAGGGCTTTATTGGCATGGGAAACGTATGTTAACATTGCCAAAGCAAGTGAAGTAGATAGTAAACAAAAGTGAAATAAACAATAAATATTAACAGTAAATATTACACTCAGAAGTTCCAAAATAATAAAGACATTTCAAATGTCAAAGTATGTATATATACAGTGTGGTAACAATGTGCAAATAGTTAAATTACAAATGGGAAAATAAATAAACATAAATATGGGTTGTATTTACAATGGTGTTTGTTCTTCACTGGTTGCCCTTTTCTTGTGTCAACAGGTCACAAATCTTGCTGCTGTGATGGCACACTGTGGTTTTTCACCCAATGTCACGCCCTGGCCTTGAGAGGCCTGTTGTCTTTAGTTGGTTTGGTCAGGGCGTGAGGATCTATGTTAGAATTTCTATGTTTAGGATCTAGATGTGTATTCTAGGTTTGGCCGAGTGTGATTCCCAATCAGAGGCAGCTGTCGCTCGTTGTCTCTGATTGGGGATCATACTTTAGTAGCCTGTTTGTCTACCGTTGTTGTGGGATCTTGTTCCTGTATAGGCTTGTATGTGTTTAGCCTGAGGACTTCACGTTACGGTGTTTCTTGTTTTGTTTATGTTTATTGAGTTTAATAAACATGTTCGCATACCACGCTGCACCTTGGTCTGACCCGTCTCTCAACGATCGTGACACCCAGTAGATAAGGGAGTTTATCAAAATTGGGTTTGTTTTCTAATTCTTTGTGGATCTCTGTAATCTGAGGGAAATATGTGTCTCTAATATGGTCATACATTTGGCAGGAGGTTAGGAAGTGCAGCTCAGTTTCCACCTCATTTTGTGGGCAGTGTACTCTCTTCTCTTGAGAGCCAGGTCTGCCTACGGTGGCCTTTCTCAATAGCAAGGCTATGCTCACTGAGTCTGTACATAGTCAAAGCTTTCCTTAAGTGTGGGTCAGTCACAGTGGTCAGGTATTCTGCCAATGTGTACTCTCTGTTTAGAGCCAAATAGCATTCTAGTTTGCTCAGTTTTTTTGTTAATTCTTTCCAATGTGTCAAGTAATTCTCTTTTTGTTTTCTCATGATTTGGTTGGGTCTAATTGTGTTGTTGTTGTTGTCTCTCTCTCTCTGTCTGTTTCCTCCCTACGTCCACTACACTTGACTGTTGCAGCTGAGATGTCTGTGCTGCTAAACCTAGCATCACTGGGACCAGAAGACCAGGGGACCACCCTGCCTGTGCTGGGCCCAGCTACCCCCTAGGGTAACACTTTATTTTAAGGGTCCATAATTTACTATTTATAAGGAATTTACAAACTGTTTGCTCACCATTAATTAATCATTAGTAAGCTAGTTATTCACACATGTATATATATTTCCTTAAACATCCTGTGTTTGTGTGCTTGTTCTTTTACCAGGTACAGCAGGAATGTCTACCAATGGCATGCCCATCTTTTTGTGAAAAATTACACTGGTCACTCAAAACATTCTAAAGTATTTCCAAAGTATAAATAGCACTCACTTTAGATTTGGGACTGAAAAATACTTTACTAATGATTAGTAAATGGTTTATTAGTATGGGAGTAATGATTAATACATGGTGAACACAGAATTTATAAATGCCTTATAAATGGTTTATTAGGGACCCCTAAAATAAAGTGTTACCCATCGTAGTTGTGAATGAATAAACACATATAGAAAATCACAGAATAAATGCCTTATTGGCTTATATAATACCATTTAACATCCTAACTACATATTTCAAATGAGTGCATTTCAAGTGTTCCCCCTGCCCACTTAGCTAAGTTTTTAAATATTAGGCTACATATAATTAAATAGAACCCAACAGGGTACCGTTTATTCATTCACAACTACGATGGGTAACACTTTGGAAAACAGAGAGAGAAAAGGAGCGAGAGAGACTGCCAGTTCCTTCATGTTTTGGCTGTATAATCCAGCAAATGGCTACACTAAGGAACTGGCAGTCTCTCTCTCTCTCTCTCTCTGTTTTCTTCTGTTGAATTCAACATACAGTGGGGGAAAAAAGTATTTAGTCAGCCACCAATTGTGCAAGTTCTCCCACTTAAAAAGATGAGAGAGGCCTGTAATTTTCATCATAGGTACATGTCAACTATGACAGACAAATTGAGGAGAAAAAAATCCAGAAAATCACATTGTAGGATTTTTAATGAATTTATTTGCAAATTATGGTGGAAAATAAGTATTTGGTCACCTACAAACAAGCAAGATTTCTGGCTCTCACAGACCTGTAACTTCTTCTTTAAGAGGCTCCTCTGTCCTCCACTCGTTACCTGTATTAATGGCACCTGTTTGAACTTGTTATCAGTATAAAAGACACCTGTCCACAACCTCAAACAGTCACACTCCAAACTCCACTATGGCCAAGACCAAAGAGCTGTCAAAGGACATCAGAAACTAAATTGTAGACCTGCACCAGGCTGGGAAGACTGAATCTGCAATAGGTAAGCAGCTTGGTTTGAAGAAATCAACTGTGGGAGCAATTATTAGGAAATGGAAGACATACAAGACCACTGATAATCTCCCTCGATCTGGGGCTCCACGCAAGATCTCACCCCGTGGGGTCAAAATGATCACAAGAACGGTGAGCAAAAATCCCAGAACCACACGGGGGGACCTAGTGAATGACCTGCAGAGAGCTGGGACCAAAGTAACAAAGCCTACCATCAGTAACACACTACGCCGCCAGGGACTCAAATCCTGCAGTTCCAGACGTGTCCCCCTGCTTAAGCCAGTGCATGTCCAGGCCCGTCTGAAGTTTGCTAGAGTGCATTTGGATGATCCAGAAGAGGATTGGGAGAATGTCATATGGTCAGATGAAACCAAAATATAACTTTTTGGTAAAAACTCAACTCGTCGTGTTTGGAGGACAAAGAATGCTGAGTTGCATCCAAAGAACACCATACCTACTGTGAAGCATGGGGGTGGAAACATCATGCTTTGGGGCTGTTTTTCTGCAAAGGGACCAGGACGACTGATCCGTGTAAAGGAAAGAATGAATGGGGCCATGTATCGTGAGATTTTGAGTGAAAACCTCCTTCCATCAGCAAGGGCATTGAAGATGAAACGTGGCTGGGTCTTTCAGCATGACAATGATCCCAAACACACCGCCCGGGCAACGAAGGAGTGGCTTCGTAAGAAGCATTTCAAGGTCCTGGAGTGGCCTAGCCAGTCTCCAGATCTCAACCCCATAGAAAATCTTTGGAGGGAGTTGAAAGTCCGTGTTGCCCAGCGACAGCCCCAAAACATCACTGCTCTAGAGGAGATCTGCATGGAGGAATCGGCCAAAATACCAGCAACAGTGTGTGAAAACCTTGTGAAGACTTACAGAAAACGTTTGACCTGTGTCATTGCCAACAAAGGATATATAACAAAGTATTGAGAAACTTTTGTTATTGAACAAATACTTATTTTCCACCATAATTTGCAAATAAATTCATAAAAAATCCTACAATGTGATTTTCTGGAATTTTCTTCCTCATTTTGTCTGTCATAGTTGACGTGTACCTATGATGAAAATTACAGGCCTCTCTCATCTTTTTAAGTGGGAGAACTTGCACAATTGGTGGCTGACTAAATACTTTTTTTCCCCACTGTACAACCTTCTGTGTTTGTCAAAGAACGATGCCGGGACTAGTTTATGTGGATGCGGACTGATTTCCAGCGTGTGCTTCATTTGACAGTGCCGCGTCCGAATTGACCTTTATTGTAATACATGATGACTTGTGTTTTTAGATTAGACTTTTGTTTAGTCATGTAGTTGCAGCGTACAGTGAAATACTTAAGCTCGGAGTTCCAACAGTGCAGGTGTGAATGAAACTATAAAATAAATAAATAATAAAGTTTAGTAAAAAGCACTGTATAATGTCTAGTAGATGGCTATTGCTTTACCTATGTGTTATAAAATCCATCCAATCTAAGGACTTGTTAGGCTATATTGCAAGTAGCCTAGTGTCTAAATGTTCCCCTGAATCCCCCTTCCCTAACTAGCCTACTACAGTAGATATTAAGTATATTCCATACAACATAGAGCCAAAATATTAGGCCTAACTGACAGCAGTAGGCTACATGATCTGTGTTTTCTTCCTACATCGATGGCACTACAGCAGCTGGTCTGTCATTTCTCACAGTCACAGACACAGCACTCGGACCAGCAGAACCACAAGTTTAGTAAATAAGTCAGTTAATTTTAGACATTATAGACATTTAGCAGGTCCCTTTTTTGGTCTCCAACTTTTTCAGCATCACCTTTCCGTTTTTCTGTTTTGACTGAGAGACTGACAGTCAGAGAGGGTGTCAAACTCTTTGATGATGTGTGTTTGACTTTGAATGTGAATTTGTGCCACCTCAGCTCAGCCAATCAGAAACCCATATTGGTAGGGGCAGGCCCACTGGTCAGCCAAATGCTCAATATAGATCATTATGTTTTTGTTTTGTTTTGTTGTCAATTTCGATCAGCCCACCCCAATAAAAGATGGTCCGGCCCTTCTGGCATTTGCCAGAATTGCCAGATGGCCAATCCGCCCATGCCCCTAACCTTCTAACCTAACCCTCTTAACATATTACCCATCCAGAACTGTACATACAATGTTATTTCAGCTTCATACAGGCTATATATGGTGTTTATAGTGATATATAGGCTAGTGATTTGAGGAATGTCATTGTTTCTGGTAGAGTGTCTGTGGACCTCAGCTGTCCTCTGTGTGTTGTGGCAGGCATGTAAACCGCCAACTCAGGACTGCCAGTTGGAGAGCAGCTTATGAATCCCTCAGCCTCTAACATCTCACCTTTTTTTCATCCT
Source organism: Coregonus clupeaformis (assembly GCF_020615455.1). NCBI lineage: Eukaryota > Metazoa > Chordata > Actinopteri > Salmoniformes > Salmonidae > Coregonus > Coregonus clupeaformis. Next base: position 25,652,530 of record NC_059200.1, read on the forward strand.
CTTCTCTTCATCACTCTCACCACTGTTACTCTTCTCCTCTCCTCTGTTCCCTCTCTTCTCCTCTCCTCTGTTCCCTCTCTCTCCTCCTCAGTATCAGGGTAATGTAATCACAGACCCCTGCAGTTGGCCAGGAGGACAGTAGCCTAGCCTGCTGCACACACACACACACACACACACACACACACACACACAGAGAGAGAGAGAGACATGCTCACACTAGACATAACAGCCCGTCTGCCTGCCTGTCTGTCTATCTGCCTGCCTGTCTGTGTAACAGGAGTCTGTGGATTATCATGAGGAGGAGCTGGTGTTACTGAGCCAAATGATGATGTAGATGGTGTTTGTTTAGACTTCCTTACCAAGGAGTCCCAGTGGGGATGGAGGAGGTAGGTAGCCAGACCAGGTCCCAGTGGGAATGGAGGAGGTAGGTAGCCAGACCAGACCAGGTCCCAGTGGGGATGGAGGAGGTAGGTAGCCAGACCAGACCAGGTCCCAGTGGGGATGGAGGAGGTAGGTAGCCAGACCAGACCAGGTCCCAGTGGGGATGGAGGAGGTAGGTAGCCAGACCAGACCAGGTCCCAGTGGGGATGGCGGTACTATAGCCAGACCAGACCAGGTCCCAGTGGGGATGGAGGAGGTAGGTAGCCAGACCAGACCAGGTCCCAGTGGGGATGGCGGAGGTAGTAGCCAGACCAGACCAGGTCCCAGTGGGGATGGCGGTACTATAGCCAGACCAGACCAGGTCCCAGTGGGGATGGAGGAGGTAGGTAGCCAGACCAGACCAGGTCCCAGTGGGGATGGGAAGGTAGCTATAGCCAGACCAGACCAGGTCCCAGTGGGGATGGAGGAGGTAGGTAGCCAGACCAGACCAGGTCCCAGTGGGGATGGCGGTACTATAGCCAGACCAGACCAGGTCCCAGTGGGGATGGAGGAGGTAGGTAGCCAGACCAGACCAGGTCCCAGTGGGGATGGAGGAGGTACTATAGCCAGACCAGACCAGGTCCCAGTGGGGATGGAGGAGGTAGGTAGCCAGACCAGACCAGGTCCCAGTGGGGATGGCGGTACTATAGCCAGACCAGACCAGGTCCCAGTGGGGATGGAGGAGGTAGGTAGCCAGACCAGACCAGGTCCCAGTGGGGATGGAGGAGGTAGGTAGCCAGACCAGACCAGGTCCCAGTGGGGATGGCGGTACTATAGCCAGACCAGACCAGGTCCCAGTGGGGATGGAGGAGGTAGGTAGCCAGACCAGACCAGGTCCCAGTGGGGATTGAGGAGGTACTGTAGCCAGACCAGACCAGGTCCCAGTGGGGATGGAGGAGGTACTGTAGCCAGATCAGACAGACTGAAGTGTGGACTTCCATCGCAACATTTCCTTAGTAACCCTCTGGAGAATTGGGAAATGTAGAACAATACCCTCTATAAGGTAGTGGTGGTCGCCACTGGATGGGCAAGTGACAAAGTCACTATATCGAGGTTAGGGTTAAGACATAAGGTTAGCAGTGTGGTTAAGGTTACTGTTAAGCTTAGTTGTAGGTTTAAAGTTAGATTTTAAGAAGAGCAATTGTAGAAATAGGTGGGGTTTATGACTTTGCCACTTGCCCAGATACTGACGGCCGGTAAGGGTGGCTAAGATTGGGTAGCCTTGCTCTGTGGTAGCCTACTGCAGTGAATAGACGCCCTTGTTCGTTGGTGTTAACAGGTATTCAGTATTCTGGTGTGCTGCCATTAGCTGTTGGAGCCTCAGGTTCCCAGTACTGGGGGAATAGACTGACCAGTATCACATTACGTATGGTGGCCAAAGCTTTTAACAGCCGGAGAATAAATAGCACCCTGCTTGAATCAGGGGTGTTAATAATGGACCAGAACAAAAATCTCCAACTAAGTCCACTAAGCTCCTTCAGTCTGTCCACTCTCTTTTAGAACCTCAGAAGAGTCTTAGAACGTACTTAGAGAAGGTCCTTAGATCTAAAATCTTGAAACACAAACACAAGAGTGTTGTTCAAACATTTCAGGAAAAAACAGAAGCCAGCTAACACAGAGTCTCTTCAGAAGCTGCTGTTTTTATTGTCCTAATGTATCTACGTTAAAACAGTTTGGTGAAGGGGCCTATTTCACTGCATTTCTTTTTCACTAGACTAACGTTCTGTTCGCATGCAGTGAACAAATCTAAAAGAAGTGACACATGGCAATAAATTAGCATATCATTTACAAAAAAATAAAAAATTTAACAGTGTACCAACATTAATACTGAATATAAAATATACATAACTAATCAAATAATGCTTATTGTTTTTCATTTCTCTCTTGCTCTTGAAGATACAGGGTAAAGCAGTGACATTCATAACATCTAAGTTCACAGCTATGAGTACCAGTTGGATTGAGCATCTTCTAGAGTGTCTCTGTCAGTCCGTCTGTCTGTCCGTCTGTCTGTAGGCCCCATGTCCCAATGCCAGTAAACTGTTACTTCAAGCCTCAGGATTTAACATAGAAACAGCTCTGGAAGAAGTACCAGCATGTTGAGTTCAATGCAGTTCAAATGCTTTAGCTTTCATCGTCCACTAACGTCCAAACGTCCTGGTTCAACATTTCATCACCAAAGATTAGATCACGGGCCTAACGTCCTTAGTTACACTGGAGGTGGCTACCAAAAAGTAGCAGCAGCAAAAAAAAAGTAGCATAGTCGTATGATTTGTGACTCCTTAATTGTCTTTCCCATTGGTCTTGGGGTTCCATCAAGTCCTACTGGTTTATCCTCCACAGCATGGCTCCATCTGGGCCTGGTCTGTCTGGTCCGCTTGGTCAGTTCCACACGGGTGACGGTCCCTTTTCACAACCCCAACCAACGCCAGAAGCAATGTCACTTGGGGAGGGTTTATATTAGAAGAATGTTTGACACAACTAGGAATAATACAGGATACAACTGAATGGAAGTCCATGTGTAGGGGTGAGGGGTTAGGGGTGGTAGTGGTGGGTTGGTACTACACCATCAATGAAAATTCCCAGTGTGAGGTAAGAAGATATAATTTTAAACAAACAACAACATTGTCAGCATTAACCAACATATAGATATTAATGTCTTATTGTTCATATTGCTCAGATCAGATCCAGCCTATAGTCACTGTATAGTAGTGGGAGTGAAAGCACCAATTATATAGCACCGTGGGCCTGGGAGAAGCCAGAGAGAAGCCAGGGAGAAGAGCCTGGGAGAAGAGCCTAGGAGAAGAGCCTGGGAGAAGAGCCTGGGAGAAGAGCCTAGGAGAAGAGCCAGGGTGAAGAGCCAGGGAGAAGGGCCAGGGAGAAGAGCCAGGGAGAAGGGCCAGGGAGAAGAGCCAGGGAGAAGAGCCAGGGAGAAGGGCCAGGGAGAAGCACCAGGGAGAAGAGCCAGGGAGAAGGGCCAGGGAGAAGAGCCAGGGTGAAGAGCCAGGGAGAAGAGCCAGGGAGAAGGGCCAGGGAGAAGAGCCAGGGAGAAGGGCCAGGGAGAAGAGCCAGGGTGAAGAGCCAGGGAGAAGAGCCAGGGAGAAGGGCCAGGGAGAAGAGCCAGGGAGAAGAGCCAGGGAGAAGAGCCAGGGAGAAGGGTCAGGGAGAAGAGCCAGGGAGAAGAGCCAGGGGGAAAAGCCTCCCACTTGAAGAAGAAACAAGGAGGAGTCAACAGAAACAAACAGCACTCCACCTGAATATTATTATTATTGAAGCACCATTGAGTTGCATAATATTACGTTATTTGCTGTTTGTTCTCTCTTTGTAGAGTAGAGTGGAAGAGGGGAGCAGAGAGGAGAGGGAGGGAGGGAGGGAGGGAGGGAGGGAGGGAGGAAGGGAGGGAGGGAGGAAAGGAGGGAGGGAGGAAAGGAGGGAGGGAGGGAAGGAAGGAAGGAAGGAAGGAAGGAAGGAAGGAAGGAAGGAAGGAAGGAAGGAAGGAAGGAAGGAAGGAAGGAAGGAAGGAAGGAAGGAAGGAAGGAAGGAAGGAAGGAAGGAAGGAAGGAAGGACGAGGAGAAGGGGGGTGACACTATCTGGAGGTAGTCTGTCTGTGGCAGATCGGATCTGTGTGGTCTGGCAACACATCATGGTCTGCTGGGAGGGACTGCTGGGAGTGTGTGTGTGTGCGTGCGTGCGTGCGTGTGTGTGTGTTTGCGTGCGTGTGTGTGTGTTCAGTACTGGCCCTTCACTTATCTCCAGTCACGGTGCTGGAGAGGCTGTGAGTTCTTCCCATGCTGATGAAATCTCTAAACTACAGAATATACTGTGAGAGGACTGATACAGAGATCCTCTGTGTTTGATAACAGTATAGTTCACTAATAATTCTCCAATGCATTTTGTTCACAAGAGGTGGAGTATCAGAACTACATGATAATAACAACAACAATATTAACAACTAAGGTCCTTCAAAGTCAATACAGTACTTCAATGCCAAACTGTGCAGTTTGCAATATTTATGATTATTCACAAATCCACAATTTTACATCAACCATGGGTCTCCTTTTTAAAGGTTCTGGCACAAAGTGAGCATTGTTCAAAACTAAGGCACCCCTCCTTTAGAAAAAAGAAACAAAACGAGAAAATAGGAAAATAAACTAACAGAACAGAAGAACAATTTACCGTACCTGACCTCCTCTGATAACATGAAAGTAGAAATAACACCTGACATTGCACCTTTTTTCCGGTTCCAGCACAGAACATTTTAGAACCATGCGCTCTGTCATCCCATTACCCTCCAGGCCTCCACTGACAATATGTGGCATAATCACAGACAGATTTAATACAATTGCTTGAAGGACACTACGGGTGATGCCATCTTGAACAGTTCATTCCAGTACTGGTGGGTTTGGTGATGTGTTTGGGTGTAATTTATGGAATATTCACACTGTCTGTCTTTCCATAGCACCATTACAACCCCCCTCCACTCTTCAGCTACACTCCCTCCTCCTTTCCCTCTCTCCTCCCCTCCAGTGGCTACTCCTTCCATCCATCCATCCCTGCAGTGCTTCTGCTCTATGTGTGATGTGTCCAGCACTTTGGATTCAAAAACAACAACAACAAACAACAACAACAAACAGATGACAAAATAATAAAAATAATATTAATTATTATTATTATAATAAAAATAACATCAGTAACAATAATCCTCTAAGGTTCCCACTTCACAGAAGTGACTAATAAATGTCTGTGTCAGCGTGTCCGCTGAGCAGTGGTTAGGTTTCCACGTTGATGATGGGGTTGGGGTTGGGGGGGAGGTGATGAACGGGTTAATCCCTCTTTTATTTTCGTCTCTCGTCCACAGTGTCCTCTAGTCCTTTTTCCTCCTTCTCTTCCACTGGTCTTGAGGTGTTTTTCACTCTGTCCTCTGCCTGTGTTTCTCTTTCTCCTCCAGTTCCCTCTGTTCCTCTCTTTAGTTCTCTCTCTCTCTCTCTGTGGGTCAGCGTCCTTGGCACGTCTTGCAGCACATCTGTCTGAAGTACGCGCGGCCGCAGAACTTGAACTTCAGCACCAGTGGGCAATATGCCACTTTGTTTACGTCTTTACATTCTGGAGAGAAAAATACAAAAGTTAAATAAAGGAAAGAAGAAGTGGAATGTCTATGAACCACCTGTGTGTGTGTGTGTGTGTGTGTGTGTGTGTGTGTGTGTGTTTGTTTGTGTGTGTGTGTGTGTTTGTGTGTGTGTGTTTGTGTGTGTGTGTGTGTGTATGTGTTTGTTTGTATGTGTTTGTATGTGTTTGTGTGTGTTTGTGTGTGTGTGTTTGTGTGTGTGTTTGTGTGTGTGTGTTGACGCGCGTGTCCATGTTGTAATATTGCTGTTCTGTTCAAATTAATTAAATGCATTCTAGACCAGTATTTCTCAACCTCCGGCCGGAGCAATGGCGCCAGTCCCACAGATAGTTGTCTGACACCTATTTAGTCAGTTCTCAGCTGTTAGTTTTAATATAAGCAGCCCTCCCAGCATGTCCCTGGAACAAAAAAAGGTTGAGAGAAACAGTTTCTGTTGTCTCTGAAAACGACCGGCCCATAATAAATCTTCCCTCCATGTCTCTGTGTAATGGTATGTTCCGTCTGATTGATGTAATGGTATGTTCCATCTGATTGACGTAATGGTATGTTGAAACGTTCCTGCCTCTCTCTCTCTCTCTCTCTCTCTCTCTCAATTCAAAGGGGTTTTATTGGCATGGGAAACACATGTTTACATTGCCAAAGCAAGTGAAATAAACAATCAACCAACATACACAACATCGACAGAAAACTATTAGAAAGTAAACATTACACTCACAAAGGTTTCAAAAAGATAAAGACATTTCAAGTGTTATATTATCAGCTGTGTACAGTTTTAGCAATGTGCAAATAGTTGTAGTATGAATAGTGGGGGAAGATGCATAAACAGATAAGTATTGGTGGTATTTACAATGTTGTTTGTGCTCCACTGGTTGCCCTTTTCTCATGGCAACGGACCACACATCTTGCTGTTGCGATTGCACATAGTGGTATTTCGCCTAAAAGATATGTGAGTTTATCAGTATTGGATTTGTTTTCAAATTCTTTGTGGGTCTGTGTAATCTGCAGGAAATATGTGTCTCTAAAATGGTCATACATTTGGCAGGAGGTTAGGAAGTGCAGCTCAGTTTCCACCTCATTTTGTGGACAGTGGGCACATATCCTGTCTTCTCTTGAGAGCCAGGTCTGCCTATGGCAACCTCGCTCAATAGCAAGGCTATGCTCACTGAGTCTGTACATAGTCAAGGATTTTAAATGTTTTGGGTTAGTCACAGTGGTCAGGTATTCTACCACTGTGTACTCTCTGTTTACGGCCAGATAGCATTCCAAGTTGCTCAGATTTTTGGTTGATTCTTTCCAGTGTGCCAAATACTTATCTTTTTGCTTTCTCACAATTTGGTTGGGTCTAATTGTGTTGCTGTCCTGGGGCTCTGTTGGGTCTGTTTGTTTTTGTGAACAGAGCCCCAGAACCAGCTGGCTGAGGGGACTCTTCTCTAGGTTAATCTCTCTGTAGGTGATGGCCAGAACCAGCTGGCTGAGGGGACTCTTCTCTAGGTTAATCTCTCTGTAGGTGAGGGCTTTGTGGTGGAAGGTGTGGGCATCGCTTCCTTTTAGGTGGCTGTAGAATTAAAAAGCTATTTTCTGGATATTGATAACTAATTATGCTCTGCATGCATTGTTTTGCGTTGTACAAAAAGTATATTTTTGCAGAATTCTACATGCAGTCTCAATTGGGTGTTTGTCCCATTTTGTGAATTCTTGGTTAGTGAGTGGACCCGGGACATCACAACCATGGAGGGCAATGGGTTCTATAACTGATTAAAGTATTTTTAGCCAGATCCTAATTGTGATGTCGAGTTTATGTTCCTTTTGATGTCCTAGAAGGCCCTTCTTGCCTTGTCTCTTAGATAGTTCACAGCCTTGTGGAAGTTACAGTGGGGAAAAAATGTATTTAGTCAGCCACCAATTGTGCAAGTTCTCCCACTTAAAAAGATGAGAGAGGCCTGTAATTTTCATCATAGGTACACGTCAACCATGACAGACAAAATTAGGAAAAAAAATCCAGAAAATCAATGAATTTATTTGCAAATTATGGTGGAAAATAAGTATTTGGTCAATAACAAAAGTTTCTCAATACTTTGTTATATACCCTTTGTTGGCAATGACACAGGTCAAACGTTTTCTGTAAGTCTTCACAAGGTTTTCACACACTGTTGCTGGTATTTTGGCCCATTCCTCCATGCAGATCTCCTCTAGAGCAGTGATGTTTTGGGGCTGTCGCTGGGCAACACGGACTTTCAACTCCCTCCAAAGATTTTGTATGGGGTTGAGATCTGGAGACTGGCTAGGCCACTGTTTGGGATCATTGTCATGCTGAAAGACCCAGCCACGTTTCATCTTCAATGCCCTTGCTGATGGAAGGAGGTTTTCACTCAAAATCTCACGATACATGGTCCCATTCATTATTTCCTTTACACAGATCAGTCGTCCTGGTCCCTTTGCAGAAAAACAGCCCCAAAGCATGATGTTTCCACCCCCCATGCTTCACAGTAGGTATGGTGTTCTTTGGATGCAACTCAGCATTCTTTGTCCTCCAAACACGACGAGTTGAGTTTTTACCAAAAAGTTCTATTTTGGTTTCATCTGACCATATGACATTCTCCCCAATCCTCTTCTGGATCATCCAAATGCACTCTAGCAAACTTCAGACGGGCCTGGACATGTACTGGCTTAAGCAGGGGGACACGTCTGGCACTGCAGGATTTGAGTCCCTGGCGGCGTAGTGTGTTACTGATGGTAGGCTTTGTTACTTTGGTCCCAGCTCTCTGCAGGTCATTCACTAGGTCCCCCGTGTGGTTCTGGGATTTTTGCTCACCGTTCTTGTGATCATTTTGACCCCACGGGGTGAGATCTTGCGTGGAGCCCCAGATCGAGGGAGATTATCAGTATGTCTTCCATTTCCTAATAATTGCTCCCACAGTTGATTTCTTCAAACCAAGCTGCTTACTTACCTATTGCAGATTCAGTCTTCCCAGCCTGGTGCAGGTCTACAATTTTGTTTCTGGTGTCCTTTGACAGCTCTTTGGTCTTGGCCATAGTGGAGTTTGGAGTGTGACTGTTTGAGGTTGTGGACAGGTGTCTTTTATACTGATAACAAGTTCAAACAGGTGCCATTAATACAGGTAACAAGTGGAGGACAGAGGAGCCTCTTAAAGAAGAAGTTACAGGTCTGTGAGAGCCAGAAATCTTGCTTGTTTGTAGGTGACCAAATACGTATTTTCCACCATAATTTGCAAATAAATTCATTAAAAATCCTACAATGTGATTTTCTGGATTTTTTTCTTCTCAATTTGTCTGTCATAGTTGACGTGTACCTATGATGAAAATTGCAGGCCTCTCTCATCTTTTTAAGTGGGAGAACTTGCACAATTGGTGGCTGACTAAACTTTTTTCCCCCACTGTACCTGTGGTGTTAATGTTTAGGCCGAGGTATGTATAATTGTTGGTGTGCTCTAGGGCAACAGGGTCTAGATAGATTTTGTATTTGTTGTCCTGGCAACTCTCTCTCTCTCTCTCTCTCTCTCTCTCTCTCTCTCTCTCTCTCTCTCTCTCTCTCTCTCTCTCGCTCTCTCTCTCTCTCTCTCTCTCTGTCTGTCTGTCTGTCTCTCTGTCTCTCTGTCTCTCTCGCTCTCTCTCTCTCTCTCTCTCTCTCTCTCTCTCGCGCTCTCTCTCTCTCGCGTTCCCTCTCTGTGTGTGCTACAGTGCCTTGCAAAAGTATTCCTCCCCCTTGGCGTTTTTCCTATTTTGTTGCATTACAACCTGTAATTTAAATGGATTTTTATTTGGATTTCATGTAATGGACATACACAAAATAGTCCAAATTGGTGAAGTGGAATGAAAAAAATTACTTCTTTCAAGAAATTCAAAAAAATGAATAACAGAAAAGTGGTGTGTGCATATGTATTCACCCCCTTTGCTATGAAGAACCTAAATATGATCTGGTGCAACCAATTACCTTCAGAAGTCACATAATTAGTTGAATAAAGTCCACCTGAGTGCAATCTAAGTGTCACATGATCTGTCACATAATCTCAGTATATATATACACCTGTTCTGAAAGGCCCCAGAGTCTGCAACACCACTAAGCAAGGGGCACCACCAAGCAAGCGGCACCATGAAGACCAACGAGCTCTCCAAACAGGTCAGGGACAAAGATGTGGAGAAGTACAGATCTTTGAACATCACACAGAGCACCATTAAATCCATTATTAAAAAATTGAAAGAATATGGCACCACAACAAACCTGCCAAGAGAGGGCCGCCCACCAAAGCTCAAGGACCAGGCAAGGAGGGCATTAATCAGAGAGGCAACAAAGACACCAAAGATAACCCTGAAGGAGCTGCAAAGCTCCACAGCGGAGATTGTATCTGTCCATAGGACCACTTTAAGCCGTACACTCCACAGAGCTGGGCTTTACGGAAGAGTGGACAGAAAAAAGCCATTGCTTAAAGAAAAAAATAAGCAAACACGTTTGGTGTTCGCCAAAAGGCATGTGGGAGACTCCCCAAACATATGGAAGAAGGCACTCTGGTCAGATGAGACAAAAATTGAGCTTTTTGGCCATCAAGGAAAACGCTATGTCTGGTGCAAACCCAACACCTCTCATCACCCCGAGAACACCATCCCCACAGTGAAGCATGGTGGTGGCAGCATCATGCTGTGGGGATGTCTTTCATTGGCAGGGACTGGGAAACTGGTCAGAATTGAAGGAATGATGGATGCCGCTAAATACAGGGAAATTCTTGAGGGAAACCTGTTTCAGTCTTCCAGAGATTTGAGACTGGACAATGATCCTAAGCAGGACAATGACCCTAAGCATACTGCTAAAGCAACACTTGAGTGGTTTAAGGGGAAACATTTAAATGTCTTGGAATGGCCTAGTCAAAGCCCAAACCTCAATCCAATTGAGAATCTGTGGTATGACTTAAAGATTGCTGTACACCAGCGGAACCCATCCAACTTGAATGAGCTGGAGCAGTTTTGCCTTGAAGAATGGGCAAAAATCCCAGTGGCTAGATGTGCCAAGCATACCCCAAAATACTTGCAGCTGTAATTGCTGCAAAAGGTGTCTCTACAAAGTATTGACTTAGTGAATAGTTATGCACGCTCAAGTTTTCTGTTTTTCTTTCTCTTATTTCTTGTTTGTTTCACCCAAAAAAAAAATTTTACATCTTCAAAGTGGTAGGCATGTTGTGTAAATCAAATGATACAAACCCCACAAAAATCCATTTTAATTCCAGGTTGTAAGACAACAAAATAGGAAAAATGCCAAGTGGGGTGAATACTTTCGCAAGCCACTGTATACGTTTACGTAAGGAGAACACACTATACCAAAGGAACGTCTGGAATTATCTCACTTCAAATGAGCGGTGCGCACTTTTCTATCAATCACTTTGGCCCTGTCTTCTGAGGACTATTATTTGTGTTTTCTAAGCTCTTACTGTTATCGGTTTGTGCAAGATCATCTTCTTTCTCTTCTGTCATACATTTTATTTATCAATTCAGGTTGGTCTCATTGAGGTAAGACTTATTTTGTAAGAAATACCCCCACTGCTGTCTGTCTGCCTGTCTCTCTGTCTGTACGGGACAATTAGCCTGAAGCTAATCCCATTAGCCATTAGCGTCTCCACACACCCTGCTTTGCCTAACGTTTCCATTCAGCTCCATCGACGTGTGGGCTGGGCCTGTCTCTATGCATCCTAACACACATCCATCATAGCAGGGAGAGGATGGAGGGTCCAGGCTGCTCTGACCAGCAGCCAGCTCAACCTCACTGGGAAGAACAATGTGGTGTGTTCTGTAAGAGTTGTGTCATCCCACCAGCTGAATGGAGCTGGGATGGAATTCTGGTATTGGGATGGCTGGATCATTGTGTGAGGGTTCTGTGTGTGCGTGTGCGTGTATGCTTGCACACGTTTCTGTACTCACCGTCTCCGTTGGCGATGGGCGTGGCGCCACACTTGCTCTCACACTGCTGCATGTTGGGGGGTCTGAGGGCCTCGGGACAGTCACTGGAGGGCTGACCTGTGTAGGAGAGACACTGCACTGTCCGCATCTGCTGGCCCAGCCCACACTGTGCCGAACACTATGGTGAAACACACACACACACAAACACTATTAACCACCCTGCACCAAAAACTGAACCACATAGACATTATTAACCACCCTGCACCAAAAACTGAACCACATAGACATTATTAATCACACTGCACCAAAAACTGAACCACATAGACATTATTAACCACCCTGCACCAAAAACTGAACCACATAGACATTATTAACCACCCTGCACCAAAAACTGAACCACATAGACATTATTAACCACCCTGCACCAAAAACTGAACCACATATACATTATTAATCACACTGCACCAAAAACTGAACCACATAGACATTATTAATCACACTGCACCAAAAACTGAACCACATAGACATTATTAATCACACTGCACCTAACACTGAACCACATTGACATTTTTAATCACACTGCACCAAACACTGAACCACATAGACATTATTAATCAAACTGCACCAAACACTGAACCACATAGACATTATTAACCGCCCTGCACCAAAAACTAAACCACATAGACATTATTAATCAAACTGCACCAAACACTGAACCACAGACATTATTAATCACACTGCACCAAACACTGAACCACATAGACATTATTAATCACACTGCACCAAACTCTGAACCACATATACATTATTAATCAAACTGCACCAAACACTGAACCACACACATTATTAATCACACTGCACCAAACACTGAACCACATAGACATTATTAATCACACTGCACCAAACACTGAACCACATAGACATTATTAATCACACTGCACCAAACACTGAACCACATAGACATTATTATTATTATTATTATTATTATTTTATTTTTTGGGGGGTAGATCAGCTTAATATTGCAGATAGATTTTAACTTCCATCAATGTAATTGTCTGCATCACTTCCAATCCCCCATGTTTTTTAAAAATATATACTCCCCTTTATTACTTTTCAACCCCGCCATCCTTTCCCTACTTGGGGTAAATTAGTGAACAACAATGCCCAGGCCTCTACTTCCAGCCTATTCTTACTATCTACACCTTATGGACACGATCAATTTTACAATAATTCTATTTTATTTGATTTTGCTCCTGAACTTCTTCTACTCTCAACCTCTCCGATCATTTTCATGATGTCCATCCGGTTTGCTTCTATATGCCATATCTTTATAACTGTGCTCTTTCCCAAAAGCTCCCAACATACAACCTATATACTTATTATGGACACAGTATGCTTACATTATTAGTTATCTTGTTATTATTTATTGTTATTTGTTATTAGTCCCATCCTTCAACTCCATTCAATACCTCCCATCTATATTTTAACACCATCCATATAGGATTTCTATTTGCCATATATATTTCAACCATACTGTGATGTTTTACAAAAGTTCTGAACCTTTCTATTCTCATTGCTTCTACAGATTGTGAATTAAAAAGAAACATTTTTGCTAAAAGTATGATTATATTATTGATCGATTGACTATGACTTGTCAGATCACCCAGTAATGCTATCTGCAAGGTTAGCTCCAGGTAAATATTGCAATCCTTTAGCCATTCCTGGACCTGTGTCCAAAAACAAGCTACAAATGGACAGAACCAAAACAAATGATCTAATGATTATGTCTCTTCACAGCAAAATCTGCAGAGCTGGGAAGATTGTATCCCCCATATAAATAACATTCTATTGGTAGCAAGAATTTTAATAATTTAAATTGAAAGATTCTAATTTTTGAATCCGGTGTTGTTTTGCGTGTCAGTTCATAAACACTATGCCATGGGATCGGCACGTCAAAAATCTCTTCCCAACTATTTTGCAATTTATATGGGACGGCTGTCAATCCTTTGGTCCTTAAGTGAAACTCAAATACTTTTTTATTTATCACAGTTTTCCTTAACCAATTATGTTCTTTAATGCAAGGCCGACAGACAAGTTCCTTACTTTCTCCCCCTTCCACTTTCCTCTTCCACTTTTGTGGTAAGGCTGCAATTATTTCGTTGTAATTTTGAGTAGAGCAGACATTTCCATATGTTTTTGTTAGCTGCATGTGCGACATAACTCATAGACATTATTACAGTTTTTTACGATTGTTTACACACTAAAATTAAAATTTCCACACAATTAGCAAAATTGTACTCCAATGAGCAAAACACCTCCACAGATTTGCACAACATTACACACAATGTCCGCCTCACCCTTTTTGCAAAACATTACACACAGTGATTTGTAAAACTCTACACACATTTTCACACCTTAGACACAGATAAGGATCGTGAGGTTACTTCCTTGTAATTACAAAGCACCGGATTGCCAATTACCACACTAATGAACGAATTGGATAAACACATCTACCAGGTGTGGAAGCACACATGTGCTAATTTGAAAACGCAGCACTCAGGTGTGCTATAAAAGGCAGCAGGTGAGTTCACCTGTCTTCAACAAAAATGGAAGGAGTTAGAAGAAGAAGAAGAGTGAGAATGAGAGGGGGAGCTCAAAGAGGAGATGAAGGCGGTAGAGGAAGAGGAGAAGGAGGTAGAGGAAGAGGCATAGGTAGAGGAGAAGAAGGTAGAGGAAGAGAAGGAGGTAGAGGAAGACACCTAGGTAGAGGAAGAGGTAGAGAAGGACTTGAAGAGTTGATAGAACCTGAACAAAGAAGACGAGGACCAAATTTGACTCGAGAAATCCGTGCAACACTTATTGACCATGTTATCAACCATGGACTGACACTGATGGAAGCTGGACAAAGAGTTCAACCAAATCTCAGCAGAAATACTGTTGCGTCAGTAATTCGGACATTTCATCGAGAAAACAGGTAAGCTAACCACACAGTATACATTGAAACTGAAGCTTGTATAATCAATATTGTTTACTGTGACATTTGACAGTAGGCTGCATATATATATATATATATATATATATTTATTTATTTTTATCTTATTTTGTTTTTACATAGGATTGAGGGTCGAGGACACCAAGGTGGAAGGGGCCCTATGTTTAGTCGTGCACAAGAGGCCGCCATTGTGAACATGGTTTTGGCCAATAATTGTATCAGGCTACGAGAAATCCAAGCCAATATCATCAATGATGACAATATTTTCAATAACATCCAACGAGTCTCTCTGTCAACATTAGGTCGAATCCTAAAGAAAAATCAAATATACATGAAGCAACTGTATCGGGTACCATTTGACAGAAATTCAGAGAGAGTGAAACATCTGCGCAATGAGTATGTGGAGGTATGCATTGTTCATCTGACTATGGTGTGGTATCATGCACTGCTCATAATGTTCTGTCACAAAAAAAATACTGTGCTATAGATATTGAATAGCATCCTATTTTCTTTAATGTGTTTCAGAGAGTCTTGCAAAGGTATATGACCTGCGGCCTTATGACCGTTTGCCCCTCATTCAGGCCATGGAACAGGCATGTGATCTTATTGAAGCAGCTTCAGTGCAGGGGTGGATTCGTCACACAAGGCGATTCTTCCAACGGTGCCTTGCCAATGAAGACAGCCTGTGATGTGGATGAAATGTTATGGCCTGATCCAGCCAGACGGAGAGACGGATAGTTACAGTATTCTTGTTGCTTTTACAGTAGTTTTCTTTCATTTCTGTTTACTTTTACTTTACTTTTCTTCAGAGTCAAAGTGTATGTACTGTAATTCATGCAGTAATTTTTATTTGTCTACGGATTTTATTTGTTTACAGTAATTGATATCATTGTTGGTTGATTACTGTAACTGATTATGGTAAGAAATACTGTAAGTATTGAAATAAATACTTGAAATATTCAGTCTGCAGCATCAAGTGTTGTGAAGTGCTTGGTAAGGTTATAGTAGGCCTACAGTATTTGTCTACATTCTCCTTATATCTCAAAACAAATCATGAATAATGTTGTGAGTTTCTCACTATTTTTTGTCACCTAAATTATCTCTCACATACAGTAAGAATGTCTGGCCAAAAATCTATATATTTTTTTTTTACAAATGTGTTTTTTATTTATCACAGCAGTGTGAAACTGGCTGCAATAGTGTATGATCATTGATGACTGTGTTGGTTAAATGAAAACAAATAGCATTTTCACAAATATGTGTATATGTTTTGACTGAAGTGTGTATGTTTTGACTGAAGTGTGTCATTTTGCAAACAATCTAGGAATTTTGCTAATTGATTGTGGTGTTTGGATAATTGTGATTATATTTTGACAAAAAGAACTCTGTTTTCAAAATCGCGTGTAAACAATTGAAAAAAACTGTAATCAAACTGCACCAAACACTGAACCACATAGACATTATTAATCAAACAGCACCAAACACTGAACCACATAGACATTATTAATCACACTGCACCAAACACTGAACCATATAGACATTATTAATCAAACTGCACCAAACACTGAACCACATAGACATTATTAATCACACTGCACTGGAACAAACACTGAACCACATAGACATTATTAAGCACATACTGCATTCAAAAGACACAGACAGAGTTATTAACCCTCAACACAGCCACACTTGTAAAACTCCAACCCACTACATGTGTTAGAACTACTAGTAACTGAGTCATTGACACAGTCAAACAGCACTTCGCTCCTGGCTGGCTGTGTCATTCTGATCACGTCCTCTATGGGCCAAGCCAAGCTTAGCCTGAGTGTGCAGATTCTCACTGCCCCCTGTTTTACTTTCTCAGTGGACACTCAGCAGTTCTGACTAATCACTAGGGATACTGTAGCTTATCCTATTAAGTCATCGTTGAGAGAGAGAGAGAGAGAGAGAGAGAGAGAGAGAGAGAGAGAGAGATTAGAGAGAGAGAGAGAGAGAGAGAGAGAGAGAGAGAGAGAGAGATGAGAGAGATAGAGAGATAGAGAAAGAGAGATGAGAGAGCTGAGAAGCCAATGTAAGTAGAATGGCCTTCCTGAATGGTTTAAAGTTACTTAGTCTGACCACACACAAACATACAGTACACACACATGCATAGAAATATAATTAACATGCATAGAAATATAATTAACATGCATAGAAATATAATTAACATGCATAGAAAAAGAATTAACATGCATAGAAATCTAATTAACATGCATAGAAATATAATTAACATTCTACATTCACAGACGATTATCAGGCCATTTGTTGAGAAAGCATTCTGTGGAATTAAGTTGTTGGCACGGTAACTCTGCTCTCTGTAATTATAATGACCAGGTGAATTGTTGCTATGGGAGAGGGCAGAACTGGTGGGTTCTCCTTCCTCACAGAGAGGCCTTAGTGTGTGTGTGTGTGTGTGAGTCTCTCTCTCTTCTGTTCAGGCCAATTGACCCTGGTATGACCTGGGAAGAATGTAATAGTAATTGATAGTAATTCTTTAATGGGCGTCAGTGAGACTGCAGTCAGCTGGTCAACATTAGAAGAGAGAGATGGTAGCTACCAGCTAGAGACACAAGAGAACATGTAGTTAGTTGCATCAGCTAGAACTATGTAGTCAATTACATCAGCTAGAGGTTATCAGGGCAACCCAACAGTTCTCCTGTCAATGTTATTCTCTGTACCGTAGTAGTTCTCTTAGTTGTCTGTAACATAGTAGTCTTATTACAGAAAGAGTTTCTCTGGTCACGTTCTCTAGTAGACTTTCCGGACACTTCTAGATATTCCTGGATGTTATTTAGTGGCCTTGTTGTGGGATTTCAGTGGTGGACTTTGTTGTGGTAGTAAAGTGGGGGTTAGAGGTCAGACTCCAGACACTTCTAGATATTCCTGGATGTTATTTAGTGGCCTTGTTGTGGGATTTCAGTGGTGGACTTTGTTGTGGTAGTAAAGTGGGGGTTAGAGGTCAGACTCCAGAGGTTAGAGGTCATGGGCTCTGGTTCAAGGTTCTAATGGCAACCATATGTACGCTCACACACAAACAACAACATCCGGTGCTCCCACTTCAATCAGAAGGCCTGGGGCTCATTTAAAGGCAATGCTCCCACGTTGGCGGAGACTGCATTCACAGTAAACGCTGCATATGTCGGCTCAATCGGAAATTAGCTTAACATTTATAGCGCGTAATCTGTAACGCTTCAACGATACATACTGAATAGAGCCCATGGCTGATAACCTCTCGGTGGCCCGTCAAAGGACAGGGTCAGTGTCAGCACGGCCCAAGGTTAAGGACTAATATACACCAGTAACACCACAGCTTTAAGTCTGTTTGGATCAAGGACTTTCTCACACACTGACCCCCTCCCTCTCTCTCTCTCTCTCTCTCTCTCTCTCTCTCTCTCTCTCTCTCTCTCTCTCTCTCTCTCTCTCTCTCTCTCTCTCTCTCTCTCTCTCTCTCTCGCTCTCTCGCTCTCTCTCTCTCTCGCGCGCGCTCTCTCTCGCGCTCTCTCTCTCGCGCTCCCTCTCTGCGTGTGCTACAGTGCCTTGCAAAAGTATTCCTCCCCCTTGGCGCTTTTCCTATTTTGTTGCATTACAACCTGTAATTTAAATGGATTTTTATTTGGATTTCATGTAATGGACATATGATAAAAATTACAGACCTCTACATGCTTTGTAAGTAGGAAAACCTGCAAAATCGGCAGTGTATCAAATACTTGTTCTCCCCACTGTAGATATATTTATATCTCCCTCTCCCTCCCTCCAGCCTCTCTTTGCCTATGTAATTACTTCCTTCACCTCCTCCTCTCCTCCTGTCTCTCACCCCTGTCTCTTCCTGAGCCGTAGAAAGGGCAGATTGTAGTGAAGGCAGTGCTTTCCTCCACGGTCTCGCTGCCGGGGGCCAAAAGGTCACTGGTTCAAATCCCACTTAAGACCCTCCATTGACGTAGACCATCTGTCAGGGCTGGACCCTAATAAAGACTGTCTAATTTGGAGGGGATGACATGCAGGCTGGGATGTGATGCTCCACAGAGCCTGATCTGAAGGGAGGGTTAGCCTAGTGGCCCGGTGGGCACAGAGGTCAGACACAAGTTGATGGGATGGCTGAGATCTGACTGGGGCCGCGGTACACAATCATACACACACACACACACAGGCATGCACGCAAACACCCCAGTTTATGATCAGAGTGTAAATTCTGTTGACTGTTCACCAAAACAGGGGATTTGGTGTCTGTTCTTCTTAGAACAGTTCATTTTAATTGCCTTTACAAACATGTTGTTGTTTTGACATCCCCAATGTTAAGCTATTCTGAAGAAGTGAATGGAAAAGTGAAAGGAAGTAATGATTTCTGAAGGGGGGACCAATCGTACCTGTCCCCATTCCCCTAGGATCCATCTAGGTGGCGGACAGCGTCCCAGACTGCAGCGGGTCCTGATGGGGGGCTTGTTATGGGAGGGACAGTGGGCGGGGGGGAAGGTCTTGGTCAGGTTGCTGCTCTTACACAGCACGATGCGGTGCTTGAACCCAGGGCCACATTTGGGTGTACACTGGGGGACAGAAGGTAGAACACACAAGCTCAATAAAACTATTCAATTTATTCTAGGTCTCTATTGAAACCACTGCTGTCACTCAAAGCGATCCCAGCGGACATAACTGGTTACAATGACATTATGATGTTAATTCAACCAGTTTTTCCTGCTGGGATGTCAACAAGTGAAAAGGGGGCAGTCCTTCTCTCACCTCTGACCAATCCAGAGTGACCCACTGAGGGGGGCAGGACTGGTTGTTGCAGGCTTCTCGTTCTATTGGCCGGTGCGTCAGACAGTGGCTGTCCTCCAGGGTCTCCTCCTCGGCAGGCCCCATCTTCCTGATACAGAGAACCGTCCGCGTCCGCATCCCGCCATCACACGTCTTCCCACAGTCCGACCAGTCCCCGATAAACCACCTACAACAACACAACCACACAGTGGTGTAAAGTACTTAAGTAAAAATACTTCTCTGTAGCTCAATTGGTAGAGCATGGCGCTTGTAACGCCAGGGTAGTGGGTTCGATCCCCAGGACCACCCACACGTAAAAATGTACAGTGGGGAAAAAAAAGTATTTTGTCAGCCACCAATTGTGCAAGTTCTCCCACTTAAAAAGATGAGAGAGGCCTGTAATTTTCATCATAGGTACACGTCAACTATGACAGACAAATTGAGGAAAAAAAATCCAGAAAATCACATTGTAGGATTTTTTATGAATTTATTTGCAAATGATGGTGGAAAATAAGTATTTGGTCACCTACAAACAAGCAAGATTTCTGGCTCTCACAGACCTGTAACTTCTTCTTTAAGAGGCTCCTCTGTCCTCCACTCGTTACCTGTATTAATGGCACCTGTTTGAACTTGTTATCAGTATAAAAGACACCTGTCCACAACCTCAAACAGTCACACTCCAAACTCCACTATGGCCAAGACCAAAGAGCTGTCAAAGGACACCAGAAACAAAATTGTAGACCTGCACCAGGCTGGGAAGACTGAATCTGCAATAGGTAAGCAGCTTGGTTTGAAGAAATCAACTGTGGGAGCAATTATTAGGAAATGGAAGACATACAAGACCACTGATAATCTCCCTCGATCTGGGGCTCCACGCAAGATCTCACCCCGTGGGGTCAAAATTATCACAAGAACGGTGAGCAAAAATCCCAGAACCACACGGGGGACCTAGTGAATGACCTGCAGAGAGCTGGGACCAAAGTAACAAAGCCTAACATCAGTAACACACTACGCCGCCAGGGACTCAAATCCTGCAGTGCCAGACGTGTCCCCCCGCTTAAGCCAGTACATGTCCAGGCCCGTCTGAAGTTTGCTAGAGTGCATTTGGATGATCCAGAAGAGGATTGGGAGAATGTCATATGGTCAGATGAAACCAAAATAGAACTTTTAGGTAAAAACTCAACTCGTCGTGTTTGGAGGACAAAGAATGCTGAGTTGCATCCAAAGAACACCATACCTACTGTGAAGCATGGGGGTAGAAACATCATGCTTTGGGGCTGTTTTCTGCAAAGGGACCAGGACGACTGATCCGTGTAAAGGAAAGAATGAATGGGGCCATGTTTCGTGAGATTTTGAGTGAAAACCTCCTTCCATCAGCAAGGGCATTGAAGATGAAACATGGCTGGGTCTTTCAGCATGACAATGATCCCAAACACACCGCCCGGGCAATGAAGGAGTGGCTTCATAAGAAGCATTTCAAGGTCCTGGAGTGGCCTAGCCAGTCTCCAGATCTCAACCCCATAGAAAATCTTTGGAGGGAGTTGAAAGTCCGTGTTGCCCAGCGACAGCCCCAAAACATCACTGCTCTAGAGGAGATCTGCATGGAGGAATGGGCCAAAATACCAGCAACAGTGTGTGAAAACCTTGTGAAGACTTACAGAAAACGTTTGACCTGTGTCATTGCCAACAAATGGTATATAACAAAGTATTGAGAAACTTTTGTTATTGACCAAATACTTATTTTCCACCATCATTTGCAAATAAATTCATTAAAAATCCTACAATGTGATTTTCTGGATTTTGTTTTCTCATTTTGTCTGTCATAGTTGACGTGTACCTATGATGAAAATGACAGGCCTTTCTAATTTTTTTAAGTGGGAGAACTTGCACAATTGGTGGCTGACTAAATACTTATTTTCCCCACTGTATGCACACATGACTGTAAGTCGCTTTGGATAAAAGCGTCTGTTAAATGGCATATTATTATTATTACTTAAGTAGTTTTTTGGAGTATCTGTACTTTACTATTTATATTTTAGACAACTTTTCCTTCACTACATTCCTAAAGAAAATAATGTACTTTTTATTCCATACATTTTCTCTGACGCCCAAAAGTACTCGTTACATTTTGAATGCTTAGCAGGGCAGGAACATTGTCCAATTCACACACTTCTCTGGTCATCTCTACTGCCTCTGATCTGGCAGACTCACTAAACACAAATGCTTTGTTTGTAAATGAAGTGTACCCCTTGTTATCCTTAAATACAATAAAAATAAAAATAAATAGTGCAGTCTGATTTCGTTAGTATAAGGAATGTGAAATTATTTATACTTGTACTTTTGTTACTTTAGTATATTTTAGCAATTACATTTACTTTTGATACTTAAGTATATCTAAAACCAAATACTTTTAGACTTTTACTCAAGTAGTATTTTACTGGGTGACTTTCAATTTTACTTGAGTCATTTTCTATTAAGGTATCTTTACTTTTACTGAAGTATGACAATTGGGTACTTTTTCCACCACTGCAACCACAACATTAGAACAACGACTTAACCACAACATTGATAGAACAACAATAGAACTGTCACTTTAACTTAGCTATTGGAACCATATGGATCAGATCATTATTCATACGGCTGACAGTATTATACAGTTGATATAAATTGCATATTGTATCAAGTGTACACGGAGTGTACAAAACATTAGGAGCACCTTCCTAATAGAACAGGGTCAGAACAGGTTCTTCTCCAGGGTTGCTCCTAGGCTCTGGAACTCCCTCCCTCCAACCATCCATGACTCTGAGTCCATCACCATCTTTCAGATACACACACACACACACACACACACACACACACACACACACACACACACACACACACACACACACACACACACACACACACAAGCAAAGCAATACAGTCTTCTCTACACCACTGAGCACCAACTAACCCAAACCCTTACCCTGCCCCTTACCCTAAACCAGGTTCGTATCCAAACCCCAACCCTCCCCTCCCCATACAGTACACTGACACATCACACTCTTTCCCTTCCTTGAGCCACTCCTCTCTTTATTCACATTTTTGTTTAGTCTGATATTGTTTTGACTCCTTTTTTTGTATATATTTTTTTAATAGTGACTTTGGGTCTTTGAAAAGTGCTGTATAAGTCACATGTACTATTATTATTATTATTATTATTATTATTATTACTACAACTAACACAGATATCCAGACTGTGAGCCCTGAATCCATTTTACATCATCTACAGGAATGTATCCAGAATGAACAATTTATCCCAATATCTGGGTTGCTAACAATCATGTTTACCTGCTCATGTTGAGACAGTACTGTGAACACTATGTTGGCGTTCCTGATTCGAAAATCACGGCATGTGTTTGTTGCAGTTCAGTTTGATACTGCAATGGACAACAAGGGATTGTCTGAGATTCTGAGAAGAGAAGAAAAAGGAATTCCCTAACATGCTGAATACACATAGAAAGTGTTTGTACCAATGTCAACCGGGCCCTTAATGAAGTGAGTTTATGAGTTCAAAGATAGCTTTCTTGGGCATTGGGTGAAGCCAGGAACGGCTTCAGACCAGAACTTCATATCAATTCATTACAGATGCCCATCTAAAGGTAACGACTCACTCATATACACCCCCATATACACACACACCACTATTAGCAGACGGCTTCAGCCCATTGGCCAACAGTATTTAATCCCTTCAGCCTATTGGCCAACAGTATTTAATCGCTTCAGCCCATTGGCCAACAGTATTTAATCCCATCAGCCTATTGGCCAACAGTATTTAATCCATTCAGCCCATTGGCCAACATTATTTAATCCATTCAGCCCATTGGCCAACAGTATTTAATCCTTCTTTTTCCAATGGAACATCTGAGACATGATTGAACTCTGTCTGACTGTTCCCCGAGTCCTCGCAAAGAAGCTAAGCACTTTTGGCCACAACACACGTACGCACACACACACACACACACACACACACACACACACACACACACACACACACACACACACACACACACACACACACACACACACACACACACGCACACACTAAGGCCTCTGTGAGGAAGGAGAACCCACCAGTTCTGCCCTCTCCCATAGCAACAATTCACCTGGTCATAATAATTACAGAGGAGAGTTACCGTGCCAACAACTTAATTCCACAGAATGCTTTCTCAACCAATGGCCTGATAATCATCTGTGCATGTAGAATGTTAATTCTATTTATATTCATGTTAATTATTTCTATGCATGTTAATTCTAGTTCTATGCATGTGCGTGTACTTGTATTTGTGAGAGGGATTGACATGTTGAATACACCGAGCTGTCTGTTTTAACTACTGGCACACAGCTCGGACACCCATGCATACCCCACAAGACATGCCACCAGAGTCCCCAAGTCCAGAACAGACTATGGGAGGCGCACAGTACTAGATAGAGCCATGACTACACGGAACTCTATCCCACATCAAGTAACTCATGCAAGCAACTCTCTCTCTCTCTCTCTCTCAACGATGACTTAATAGGATAAGCTACAGTATCCCTAGTGATTAGTCAGAACTGCTGAGTGTCCACTGAGAAAGTAAAACAGGGGGCAGTGAGAATCTGCACACTCAGGCTTGGCCCATAGAGGACGTCATCAGAATGACACAGCCAGCCAGGAGCGAAGTGCTGTTTGACTGTGTCAATGACTCAGTTACTAGAAGTTCTAACACATGTAGTGGGTTGGAGTTTTACCAGTGTGGCTGTGTTGAGGGTTAATAACTCTGTCTGTGTCTTTGAATGCAGTATGTGCTTAATAATGTCTATGTGGTTCAGTGTTTGTTCCAGTGCAGTGTGATTAATAATGTCTATGTGGTTCAGTTTATGGTGCAGTGTGATTAATAATGTCTATGTTGTTCAGTTTATGGTGCAGTGTGATTTATAATGTCTATGTGGTGTTCAGTGTTTGGTGCAGTGTGGTTAATAATGTCTATGTGGTTCATTTTTTTATTTTATTTTTGTCATTTAGCAGACGCTCTTATCCAGAGCGACTTACAGGAGCAATTAGGGTTAAGTGCCTTGCTCAAGGGCACATCGACAGATTTTTCACTTAGTCGGCTCGGGGATTAGAACCAGCGACCTTTCGGTTACTGGCACAACACAGCTACCTGGTGCAATAATGTCTATGTGGTTCAGTTTTTGGTGCAGTGTGATTAATAATGTCTATGTGGTTCAGTTTTTGTTGCAGTGTGATTAATAATGTCTATGTGGTTCAGTTTTTGGTGCAGGGTGGTTAATAATGTCTATGTGGTTCAGTGTTTGGTGCAGTGTGATTAAAAATGTCTATGTGGTTCAGTGTTAGGTGCAGTGTGATTAATAATGTCTATGTGGTTCAGTTTTTGGTGCCGTTTGATTAATAATGTCTATGTGGTTCAGTTTTTGGTGCAGTGTGATTAATAATGTCTATGTGGTTCAGTTTTTGGTGCAGTTTGATTAATAATGTCTATGTGGTTCAGTTTTTGGTGCAGTGTGATTAATAATGTCTATGTGGTTCAGTGTTTGGTGCAGGGTGGTTAATAATGTATATGTGGTTCAGTGTTTGGTGCAGTGTGATTAATAATGTCTATGTGGTTCAGTTTTTGGTGCAGTGTGATTAATAATGTCTATGTGGTTCAGTGTTTGGTGCAGGGTGGTTAATAATGTCTATGTGGTTCAGTGTTTGGTGCAGTGTGATTAATAATGTCTATGTGGTTCAGTTTTTGGTGCAGTGTGATTAATAATGTCTATGTGGTTCAGTTTTTGGTGCAGGGTGGTTAATAGTGTTTGTGTGTGTGTGTGTGTGTTTCACCATAGTGTTCGGCACAGTGTGGGCTGGGCCAGCAGATGCGGACAGTGCAGTGTCTCTCCTACACAGGTCAGCCCTCCAGTGACTGTCCCGAGGCCCTCAGACCCCCCAACATGCAGCAGTGTGAGAGCAAGTGGCCAATGGAGACGGTGGTCATTTTAAGCATTTCCACTTTTTGACATAAAACAAGCTCTGAAAATAGTAAACATATGAAGTTATAAATCATTTACGTTTTATTTTAGCATTTTCTTCAAAAAACGTTTTACAGCTTGGGGGCTTCTTGAAGGCAAATTAATATAGCAAGTCATAATCGTTTTTATGAAAGATTTTTCTTACCCAGAGCCTTAACTTATGGTGGAGCTAAATGCTTGTGTAGTCAGTCTTCTCAGGGCGACATAAGCGGTCGCTTAAGGCCCCCGGCCACTAGGGGGCCCCGGACCAAATTATTATTTTTTCATTTTTTTTATTAGGAACTCAGTCGGGGTCTCAACTTACTTTTAGAATACACAAGGTGCCGTTTCGAAATGTAGTTCTGCATCAGAAATGTTTCTCTTGTTATGTCAGTCCCTGACAGTCACTCAATTAGCCCATGTCAGAAAAACATTTTTAGATTGGTAAATTAGTCTAGCCAGCTATCTAAACTTGTAGTAATCATGGCTGAATTACCGACCGGGCACGAAGGGCACGTGCCCAGGGGCCCTGACCTCCAGGGGGCCCCCATTGATTTTGTTAGTCACTCTCACTCAGATATCATATTAACATGGCATAAGTCATGGCAAAATGTGGAGAATTGCAGGAAATTAGTCATACAATTGCTAAATCTTGTTTCCGCCTCAGGCTAAATGTGCAGAATTGCTTTCTCTCCACCATCAAGAGGGGGGCCACTAAAATCTCTCTTAGGGCCCCCAAAAGGCTGAATCTTCTGAACCCACTCCACTCACTAACTACTGTTAGTTGGTCTATGTTTGTCAGTCATTAAAAGGTTGTATGTAATACATGTTGTGGACCTGAGGTCCAACAGTATTA
The DNA here is from genome assembly GCF_020615455.1 of Coregonus clupeaformis. NCBI lineage: Eukaryota > Metazoa > Chordata > Actinopteri > Salmoniformes > Salmonidae > Coregonus > Coregonus clupeaformis. The sequence continues at coordinate 25,678,646 of NC_059200.1, forward strand.
GTATTTTCTCTGAGCCAAGTTAGCATACAGTACACCCATCCAGCATAGTTTAGCAGGACTATCTTTCTGTTCCAAGATGGACATGAGGTTCACAGTGTCTGAGGGTCTTACATACTCTTGTGGGAAGGTACTGTAAGCACACCCGTCGCTATGGGCGGGCCATAGGGGGCCGGGCCCGCCCCCAAAAATGCTTGTGCCCCCCCCACTTAAGGCACAGATTATTTTAATTTTATATTATAATAGTTGCTAATTTTGTGTTGCATTAATGTTGCATTCTTTATCATTAAAACATAAAAAATATAAAGAAACAATGGTGTGATTTTGTTTGATTGATGGGAATCTACACTGCAACAGCCTATCACGGCCTTAATAAAAAGAAAGTTAGGCTACGTACGTGACGTAGCCTACGTCAGTGTAGCCGCTCAACAGTTACCGCGCATTTTTGAAAGCTGGATGAGTTTTCGCCGGCTTACTCGCTTCAGTTCGTCATGGATATCCGTAAGTGGTTGAAAAGCCCACCAACAGTCTCCTCTGCCAAATTGGATACGACACCGACGCTCCTGATGTTGTAGTTGGAGAAGGAGACCCTGAACGACAGTCTGAGCCTGATGCTAGTAGCTCCGTGGAGTCCGACCCTGGGCCTGGCAGGACCTGCAGGTCAAGTGCAACCGCGACTGGGGCAGCATTTGGGCCACAACTGCCTGTTGAATCAGTGGGTGTGAGTGACCTCGGCATGGACAAACCCAAACAGGTTGTGTTGAGGAAATATCCAGTCAAAATGTTTGGTTAAAAAAAACGATCATTTTCCTCTAGCTGGTATTTGAACAGGGACTGGCTTGAGTACTCGGTGGAAAAGGACTCCGCATTTTGTTATGCCTGCAGGAAATTCAAATCTGTATCATCGGACGCAACCTTCTCCATTAAGGGATTTAATGATTGGAAACATGCAATTGGAACAGGCAAGGGCTTAAATAAGCATGCAGCTTCAAAATAACATTTAGCCTGTGAAGCAATGTGGAGAGATTCAGAAAAACGTAGAGAGACTACATGTCAGCTGTAATTGATATGCTGGAGTTTTTAGTGGTGAATCAATTGCTGTTACGTGGATATAAAGCTGGTTTTGCCAGTGCGCTAGATGATAATAGCTCAATGGGGCTGTTTTTGTCTCTCTTTGAGTACACCATGCGCAAAGATCCCGAACTGACACGGATTACAAAAACAATCCCACAGAATGCACGCTATACCAGCCCACAGATACAAAACGAGATTATCGAAATGATGAGCAAACTCGTGACAGAGGAGACAGTGAGACAAGTCGGCGATAGCTGGTATTCAATTAAAGTGGATGGCACACGGGATCCTTTAGGCCAAGAAAACATATCTGTAGTTGTGCGTTTTGTTGACAAAAACTATGGTCTGTGTGAGCGCCTCTTGGTAATGGTCACATCTGAGAAAGGTGATGCAGAGGCTCTGACAGGTGTCATCATTGATGAGCTCACCAGCGCCGGACTCAGCACGGACAAAATCCTGAGTCAAGTTTATGATGGCGCATCACTCATGTCTGGCAGGCATGGTGGTGTGCAGAAATTGCTCCAAAACAAGCTGGATCGTAACATACCATATATTCACTGCTTTAATCACCAACTTCATCTGGTTGTGATTCATGCCTTGTCCAGTGAAGCAGCTGTCGATTATTTTTTTGGAGTATGCAACATACAACTTCATCAGGAAGCCAACCGTGGCTATTCTGTACAAAGGCGATACCCTGAAACGTCTCTTGGACCAGAGATGGACTGGCCACTTGGCAACGGTCAAAGTTGTGGTGAAGCGTTTTCACGACATATCCACATTACTGACCGAGGTGGAAAACACACGAGGCCTTGGAGCGGAGGTGCGCGTCGAGGCTACGGGGCTGCTTCGTGCCATTACGCAGCGCAGTTTTCTTTTCATTGCGCACCTTGTTATGAAACTGTTGTCACTTTTGGAGCCGCCTAACAGACTACTACAGGCCGAAGATATGGACTTGTTCACTGCGGTGACACTTGTGAACAGCGCTTCTGACTGCGTGAAGACACTGTGGGATCTCTGCGCTCCTCCAGCATCGGCCACCGAGGCTGTGCCGGTGACTGACCCTGGTCCAAGCAAGAGAAGACTCACAATTAATAAGAACCTCCGCGGATTTGCAGTTGAAGAAACAGTCGAGCTCATTGGCGCACTGGCTGCTTTGAACCCAGAGGCCGAGGGTAATTTCCTGGACCCATCAAAGGTAACCCCTCTCCTGGTATTAAGTGGAACTGATGTGGTTGAATCTGAATATACTGTGGCTCGTGAGTTCCTGGTGAAGAAAATGACTGACACCCCGGTTCCCCCCGAAGATGGAAAATGGACAATAGCCAACATCCTCAGCACATTCAACTGTGCACTTCAGGCTATGCCGACTGTTCTCTGTTGGTTATGTTTAATGTGATGATTACGTGCTGCGCAAATAGAGTATACGATTATTATAAATATACGTACTGTAGGCTAATAATAATTGTGCCCTGCCCTCCCATGCATTTCATATGCCCCCCTTAAGACTGAGGTCTGGCGACGGGTCTGACTGTAAGTGATCCCTGTATTGTATTGTATTGAGCCATATTGTCCTGTATAGTACTGTATTGAGCCGTATTGTCCTGTATAGTACTGTATTGAACCGTATTGTGCTGTATAGTACTGTATTGAGCCGTATTGTCCTGTATAGTACTGTATTGAGCCGTATTGTCCTGTATAGTACTGTATTGAACCGTATTGTCCTGTATAGTACTGTATTGAACCGTATTGTCCTGTATAGTACTGTATTGAACCGTATTGTCCTGTATAGTACTGTATTGAACCGTATTGTCCTGTATAGTACTGTATTGAACCGTATTGTCCTGTTGGCCGGCAGGGATGGCGTTTGCAATGCCAGGTTTGTGGGTTCGATTCCCATGGGGGGCCAGTATGAAAAAATAATGTATGCACTCACTAACTGTAAGTCGCTCTGGATAAGAGCGTCTGCTAAATGACTAAAATGTAAATGTAAATGTATAGCACTATATTGAGCCGTATTGTCCTGTAAAGTACTGTATTGAGCTGTATTGTCCTGTATAGTACTGTATTGAGCCGTATTGTCCTGTATAGTACTTTATTGAGCCGTATTGTGCTGTATAGTACTGTATTGAGCCGTATTGTCCTGTATTGAACCGTATTGTCCTGTATAGTACTGTATTGAGCCGTATTGTCCTGTATTGTATTGAACCGTATTGTCCTGTATAGTACTGTATTGAGCCGTATTGTCCTGTATAGTACTGTATTGAGCCGTATTGTGCTGTATAGTACTGTATTGAGCTGTATTGTCCTGTATAGTACTGTATTGAGCCGTATTGTCCTGTATAGTACTGTATTGAGCCGTATTGTGCTGTATAGTACTGTATTGAGCCGTATTGTCCTGTATAGTACTGTATTGAGCCATATTGTCCTGTATTGAACCGTATTGTCCTGTATAGTACTGTATTGAGCCGTATTGTCCTGTATTGTATTGAACCGTATTGTCCTGTATAGTACTGTATTGAGCCGTATTGTCCTGTATAGTACTGTATTGAGCCGTATTGTGCTGTATAGTTCTGTATTGAGCTGTATTGTCCTGTATAGTACTGTATTGAACCGTATTGTCCTGTATAGTACTGTATTGAGCCGTATTGTGCTGTATAGTACTGTATTGAGCCGTATTGTCCTGTATAGTACTGTATTGAGCCGTATTGTCCTGTATAGTACTGTATTGAGCTGTATTGTGCTGTATAGTACTGTATTGAGCCGTATTGTTCTGTATAATAATAATAATAATCATAATAATAATAATATAATAATAATAATAATATGCCATTTAGCAGACGCCTTTATCCAAAGCGACTTACAGTCATGTGCGCATAAATTTTTACGTATGGGTGGTCCCGGGGATCGAACCCACTACCCTGGCGTTACAAGCACCATGCTCTACCAATTGAGCTACAGAGGACCACATTTCATTTATACAGTGGGGAGAACAAGTATTTGATACACTGCTGATTTTGCAGGTTTTCCTACTTACAAAGCATGTAGAGGTCTGTCATTTTTATCATAGGTACACTTCAACTGTGAGAGACGGAAAAAATCACATTGTATGATTTTTAAGTAATTAATTTGCATTTTATTGCATGACATAAGTATTTGATCACCTACCAACCAGTAAGAATTCCGGCTCTCACAGACCTGTTAGTTTTTCTTTAAGAAGCCCTCCTGCTCTCCACTCATTACCTGTATTAACTGCACCTGTTTGAACTCGTTAACTGTATAAAAGACTCCTGTCCACACACTCAATCAAACAGACTCCAACCTCTCCACAATGGCCAAGACCAGAGAGCTGTATAAGGACATCAGGGATACAATTGTAGACCTGCACAAGGCTGGGATGGGCTACAGGACAATACGCAAGCAGCTTGGTGAGAAGGCAACAACTGTTGGCGCAATTATTAGAAAATGGAAGAAGTCACCCTCGGTCTGGGGCTCCATGCAAGATCTCACCTCGTGGGGCATCAATGATCATGAGGAAGGTGAGGGATCAGCCCAGAACTACACGGCAGGACCTGGTCAATGACCTGAAGAGAGCTGGGACCACAGTCTCAAAGAAAACCATTAGTAACACACTACGCCGTCATGGATTAAAATCCTGAAGCGCACGCAAGGTTCCCCTGCTCAAGCCAGCGCATGTCCAGGCCCGTCTGAAGTTTGCCAATGACCATCTGGATGATCCAGAGGAGGAATGGGAGAAGGTAATGTGGTCTGATGAGACAAAAATAGAGCTTCTTGGTCTAAACTCCACTCGCCGTGTTTGGAGGAAGAAGAAGGATGAGTACAACCCCAAGAACACCATCCCAACCGTGAAGCATGGAGGTGGAAACATCATTCTTTGGGGATGCTTTTCTGCAAAGGGGACAGGACGACTGCACCGTATTGAGGGGAGGATGGATGGGGCCATGTATCGCGAGATCTTGGCCAACAACCTCCTTCCCTCAGTAAGAGTATTAAAGATGGGTCGTGGCTGGGTCTTCCAGCATGACAATGACCCGAAACACACAGCCAGGGCAACTAAGGAGTGGCTCCGTAAGAAGCATCTCAAGGTCCTGGAGTGGCCTAGCCAGTCTCCAGACCTGAACCCAATAGAAAATCTTTGGAGGGAGCTGAATGTCTGTATTGCCCAGCGACAGCCCCGAAACCTGAAGGATCTGGAGAAGGTCTGTATGGAGGAGTGGGCCAAAATCCCTGCTGCAGTGTGTGCAAACCTGGTCAAGACCTACAGGAAACGTATGATCTTTGTAATTGCAAACAAAGGTTTCTGTACCAAATATTAAGTTCTGCTTTTCTGATGTATCAAATACTTATGTCATGCAATAAAATGCAAATTAATTACTTAAAAATCATACAATGTGATTTTCTGGATTTTTGTTTTAGATTCCGTCTCTCACAGTTGTAGTATACCTATGATAAAAATTACAGACCTCTACATGCTTTGTAACTAGGAAAACCTGCTAAATTGGCAGTGTATCAAATACTTGTTCTCCCCACTGTATAATTAATATGAATTCGGAGGACAGAAATGATTAAATATATAGTACTGTATTGAACCGTATTGTCCTGTATAGTACTGTATTGAGCCGTATTGTCCTGTATAGTACTGTATTGAGCCGTATTGTGCTGTATAGTACTGTATTGAACCGTATTGTCCTGTATAGTACTGTATTGAGCCGTATTGTGCTGTATAGTACTGTATTGAGCCGTATTGTCCTGTATAGTACTGTATTGAGCAGTATTACTGTACGTACTCTGTGGGGCAGAGTTCAGTGTTGCAGGACCTCTGGTTCCCTGGAGGTTTGCTGTCTGGGTCACAGTAGCTGTTCTGCACCACCGAGTTATCATCCAGACGCTTACACACCACTCCCTGCTTCTGGGAACCTAGCAGAGAAGGGAGTACAAACACAACACAACACCCAGTTAATGTCCAGCCTCTTACTGTGTGATGCACCACTTCCTGAGAACCCTGACAGAGAAGTAGCCTGGGACATCCACGGCCTTGGAGCAACGTAAGCCTATAGGCAACTGCATTCAAAGATCGCAGAAGTAAGCCGTCTGGCTTAAGAGACTTACAGAGAAGAGGAGCAAAAACCCACACAACAACCATGTCCCTGATTAAGTACTGATTCCTGAAAATGTAAGAAAATACAGTACCGAAATCACCTTGTTATTCTCCTGCACGTGACCCAGAGTGCAGCAGGCAGTCCATACGCTGCAGTGTGTCCTGTGTGTCTGTGTTTGGGTGGAGAAGTAAGGTATGGTTTTAGTCTGTAGTAGACCCAGACGTGTAAATGCCTGGTGCCTTGCAGGATAACTTTTACAGAGCTGCAGCTCTTTACTTTGGCTGCTGGCGCAGACTCTGATAGCTACCGTATCGCTGTCATCCAACCCTCTGTGTGTGTATGTGTGTGTGTGTGTGTGTGTGTGTGTGTGTGTGTGTGTGTGTGTGTGTGTGTGTGTGTGTGTGTGTGTGTGTGAGTATGTGCCCTCTCTATGGGGTCTCATGGGACCTATCCTACACCATACTGGTCTGACCGGTGTAATGACATATGCACATACAGTTGAAGTTGGAAGTTTACATACACCTTAGCCAAATACATTTAAACTCAGTTTTTCACAATTCCTGACATTTAATCCTAGTAAAAATTCCCTGTCTTAGGTCAGTTAGGATCACCACTTTATTTTAAGAATGTGAAATGTCCGAATAATAGTAGAGAGAATGATTTATTTCAGCTATTATTTCTTTCATCACATTCCCAGTGGGTCAGAAGTTTACATACACTCAATTAGTATTTGGTAGCATTGCCTTTAAATTGTTTAACTTGGGTCAAACATTTCGGGTAGCCTTCCACAAGCTTCCCACAATAAGTTGGGTGAATTTTGGCCCATTCCTCCTGACAGAGCTGGTGTAACTGAGTCAGGATTGTAGGACTCCTTGCTCGCAAACGCTTTTTCAGTTCTGCCCGCAAATTTTCTATAGGATTGAGGTCAGGGCTTTGTGATGGCCACTCCAATACCTGGACTTTGTTGTCCTTAAGCCATTTTGCCACAACTTTGGAAGTATGCTTGGGGTCATTGTCCATTTGGAAGACCCATTTGCGACCAAGCTTTAACTTCCTGACTGATGTCTTGGGATGTTGGTTCAATATATCCACATCATTTTCCTTCCTCATGATGCCATCTATTTTGTGAAGTGCACCAGTCCCTCCTGCAGCAAAGCACCCCACAGTATGATGCTGCCACCCCCGTGCTTCACGGTTGGGATGGTGTTCTTCGACTAGCAAGCACCCCCTTTTTCCTCCAAACATAACGATGGTCATTATGGCCAAACAGTTCAGACCAGAGGACATTTCTCCAAAAGGTACGATCTTTATGCTGTGCAGTTGCAAACCGTAGTCTGGCTTTTTAATGGCGGTTTTGGAGCAGTGGCTTCTTCCTTGCTGAGCGGCCTTTCAGGTTATGTCGATATAGGACTCGTTTTACTGTGGATATAGATAATTTTGTACCTGTTTCCTCCAGCATCCTCACAAGGTCCTTTACTGTTGTTCTGGGATTGATTTGCACTTTTCGCACCAAAGTATGTTAATCTCTAGGAGACAGAACGCGTCTCCTTCCTGAGCGGTATGACGGCTGCGTGGTCCCATGGTGTTTATACTTGCGTACTATTGTTTGTACCGATGAACGTAGTACCTTCAGGCGTTTGGAAATTGCTCCCAAGGACGAACCAGACTTGTGGAGGTCTATTTTCTGAGGTCTTGGCTGATTTCTTTTGATTTTCCCATGATGTCAAGCAAAGAGGCACTGAGTTTGAAGATAGGCTTTGAAATACATCCACAGGTACACCTCCAATTGACTCAAATTATGTCAATTAGCCTATCAGAAGCTTCTAAAGCCATGACATCATTTTCTGGAATTTTCCAAGCTGTTTAAAGGCACAGTCAACTTAGTGTATGTAAACTTCTGACCCACTGGAATTGTGATACAGTGAATTATAAGTGAAATAATCTGTCTGTAAACAATTGTTGGAAAAATTACTTGTGTCATGCACAAAGTAGATGTCCTAACCGACTTGCCAAAACTATAGTTTGTTAACAAGACATTTGTGGAGTGGTTGAAAAACGAGTTTTAATGACTCCAACCTAAGTGTATGTAAACTTCCGACTTCAACTTTGTAATTTTTCTTAACTTCTCATGTGTTTTTTTTTGTTGCTAGAATATTGCTGGCATTTAGTGGCCATTCTAGAGAGGAACAGTATTTATTGTTTCATAAAAGCCCATTGCTTTTGTGGGTAAAATTATTTGGTTTAGTCATTGTTGAGGCAGTGGTGGACATTTCGCTGTGGTTTCAGAGTTAGGAGGTTTCAGTATGCAGTAGGACAAGGGTTTTGGAGCAGCAGTCATCTGTGTGTTTGGCTTGTCTCTCTCTCCCCACAGCCGCTGTATCTCTGGCAAGCCAGACTGTATGCTAGCTAGCCCTGGTTAACCAGAAGACATTCAAAGCAGCTCATTCATAGAAATTACACCATATTATTGTGCCTGGCTTTAATATGTAAAACACATATTAGGTTTTTCTTAAAAGCTAAATCTACATTCAGAAAGCAATAATGTTATGATCCTACACACCCATGTCAAAGTATCATACTGGGTTAGCCCCACAATATTCTCCAGTATTTCGATAAGTATTGGTTGGTTAGGATTGGAAAGACACACACACAGAAGATACAATGTATCTCATGTTGGAGAAAGCTACTGTTATTTAAAAGAAAACAATACAAATGTAAACATATTCTAAAGAAAAATAAAATATGTTGTACTGTCACATACGCGGTGAAATTTGTTGTTTTACAGCATCAGCCATAGTAGTACAGCGCCCATGGAGCAAATTAGGGTTAAGTGCCTTGCTCAAGGGCACGTCGATAGATTTTTCACCTTCTAGGCTCAGGTATTAGAACCACCTTTCGGTTACTGGCCCAACGCTCTAACCACTAGGCTAGCTGCCGCCCTATTCCATTAACAGATAGGTAGAACAGCACTGTCATGTCTGACACCTAGATTAATGCTCCCCAGAGTCTCCATATTTCCAGTGATGTGTTCAGTAGGGTACAATGTTGAGCGTAGCCAAACTGTTTTGCAACAGAAAGCAGAAATCCGCTTCTTTATTGGATAACTTCAAGTACCTCCCAGTTTCAAAATGTTTTCTCCTGTTTGGTGGCTACTGAAAAGGAGCCAGGACAGAGACATACACTGAGTATACCAAACATTGGCTTTTAGCTTTTGGGTTTTATTTATTCGCGCCAAAGAAAATAAGTGAAAAACAAAACAGTACAGATAAAAAACGGGTAAAAACGGTTTGCAGGTGAGGTTGGAAGCCCAAAAGGGCTGATATGAAAACCACACCACAAATATAAGTACAAAAAACAATGTTTGTTAAATCAGTTAAACAAAGCATATTAATTATAATTGTAGATTATATACTCAGTATACAAGAAAAAACGTGTGATTATGTGTGTGTGTGAGTGTAAGAGTTAGGCTACATGGAGGGGATTATTGGATAGTTTGGTTCATCAGGCTGACCCCCAGTCTTCATGGAGGAGACTACTGGGTAGTTTGGTTCATCAGGCTGACCCCCAGTCTTCATGGAGGAGACTACTGGGTAGTTTGGTTCATCAGGCTGACCCCCAGTCTTCATGGAGGAGACTACTGGGTAGTTTGGTTCATCAGGCTGACCCCCAGTCTTCATGGAGGAGACTACTGGGTAGTTTGGTTCATCAGGCTGACCCCCAGTCTTCATGGAGGAGACTACTGGGTAGTTTGTTCATCAGGCTGACCCCCAGTCTTCATGGAGGAGACTACTGGGTAGTTTGGTTCATCAGGCTGACCCCCAGTCTTCATGGAGGAGACTACTGGGTAGTTTGGTTCATCAGGCTGACCCCCAGTCTTCATGGAGGAGACTACTGGGTAGTTTGGTTCATCAGGCTGACCCCCAGTCTTCATGAAGGAGACTACTGGGTAGTTTGGTTCATCAGGCTGACCCCCAGTCTTCATGGAGGAGACTACTGGGTAGTTTGGTTCATCAGGCTGACCCCCAGTCTTCATGGAGGAGACTACTGGGTAGTTTGTTCATCAGGCTGACCCCCAGTCTTCATGAAGGAGACTACTGGGTAGTTTGGTTCATCAGGCTGACCCCCAGTCTTCATGGAGGAGACTACTGGGTAGTTTGGTTCATCAGGCTGACCCCAGTCTTCATGAAGGAGACTACTGGGTAGTTTGGTTCATCAGGCTGACCCCCAGTCTTCATGAAGGAGACTACTGGGTAGTTTGGTTCATCAGGCTGACCCCCAGTCTTCATGGAGGAGACTACTGGGTAGTTTGGTTCATCAGGCTGACCCCAGTCTTCATGGAGGAGACTACTAGGTAGTTTGGTTCATCAGGCTGACCCCCAGTCTTCATGGAGGAGACTACTGGGTAGTTTGGTTCATCAGGCTGACCCCCAGTCTTCATGGAGGAGACTACTGGGTAGTTTGGTTCATCAGGCTGACCCCCAGTCTTCATGGAGGAGACTACTGGGTAGTTTGGTTCATCAGGCTGACCCCAGTCTTCATGGAGGAGACTACTGGGTAGTTTGGTTCATCAGGCTGACCCCCAGTCTTCATGGAGGAGACTACTGGGTAGTTTGGTTCATCAGGCTGACCCCCAGTCTTCATGGAGGAGACTACTGGGTAGTTTGGTTCATCAGGCTGACCCCCAGTCTTCATGGAGGAGACTACTGGGTAGTTTGTTTCATCAGGCTGACCCCCAGTCTTCATGGAGGAGACTACTGGGTAGTTTGGTTCATCAGGCTGACCCCCAGTCT